>NC_057810.1:483608913-483609466 GCF_018294505.1 Triticum aestivum | reverse complement strand
CAGGACCCCCGTTTCGACCGTAGGAGGTCCGTTTCGTCCGTTTTGCGGTATGCCACACCCCTCCCGATCAACAGGACGCCCGTTTCGACCGTAGGAGGTCTGTTTCCTCTGTTTTGCGGTACGCCACACCCCTCCCGATCAGTAGGACCTCCGTTTTGACCGTAGGAGGTCCGTTTCCTCCGTTTTGCGGTATGCGCGACTAGGCGTTCGAGACCTCGCCCGTATGTACACATACGTGACCATATTTTATTTCTTGCACCCTGGCCGCTGTACATACGTGTACATGCTATCTGCGCGCCTCTACTACGACACGTGCGTGCCTCTACTACGACACGTGCACGCCTCTACATCGACCAGTATGTACGTACACGTTCGCGACCGGGATGACAACGCTACGTACGCTTCGACCAGGTGGGTCCCGACTGTTAGGCACTTCCTTGCCTGTGAAGATGTAGCTGGTGGGTCCCAGAAGTCAGGGGGGCGAATCGTTTTTTTGCCCGGACGCACTTCCTTGCGTGCGAAGGTGTAGCTGCTGGGTCCCAGCAGTCAGGGG
>NC_057810.1:483597068-483608738 GCF_018294505.1 Triticum aestivum | reverse complement strand
CGTTTTTTTTTGCCCGGACGCACTTTCTAGCATGCGAAGGTGTAGCTGCTGGGTCCCACCAGTCAGGGGGTGAATCGTTTTTTTTGCCCGGACGCACTTCCTTGCGTGCGAAGGTGTAGCTGGTGGGTCCCAGCAGTCGGGGGGCGAATCGTTTTTTTTCGGACGCACTTCCTTGCGTGCGAAGATGTAGCTGGTGGGTCCTAGCAGTCAGGGGGCAAATCTTTTTTTTCCCGAATGCACTTCCTTGCGTGCGAAGATGTAGCTCGTGGGTCCCAGTAGTCAGGGGGCGAATCATTTTTTTCGCGAAATACGGTGGCCCGTCCGGTGGGTCCCCACTGTTAGGTGGAGGAATAATTATTTTGCGCATAATAAGGAGGCACTTCCTTGCGGCTGCCGTGGACCCAGCTGTCAGCCTCTCCATGTTCAGTCTACGTCCGATGGAAGTCATTCCTTGACCACGTTGACCATGTCGCGCCGAGAGAAACACGGCGGTGGACGACGGCAAGGCCTAGGAAGGGGACGACGCGGAGCCCGGGAAGACGCGGTAGTGGATGCACACGCGGAGAGGAGTATGAGGGTTCACTGGTTCAGCTGCGCTGCCGTCGCCACAGAATAACAGGGGGTGTGGGTCAGTGGGTGAGTGGAGGGATGGCCTGGCCAACGGTGGGAGTAGTAGAGGGCGGTGAGGCCTGCGCGGCAGCACAGCCGGCCACGAGAGGTAGGAGCAGGCGGCACGACCGGTGCTGCTTTGGGCGGCTGGAGCAAGAAGACCAGAGGTTGAAGAAGCACGATGGCCGTTGGATGGACATCGTACAGTCACTACAGCTAGAATCGTTTATATTGACTAAGTTGACAAAGCCCTTGGTACGTCAACGTAGTAGGCCCACAGGTCAGCTTCCGAAACGGTGCGCCCCAGATGTCAGGGGGATGAATCATTTTTTGGGCGGGTGAAGCTAGAATATCCGAGATTGAAGAAGAAGCACGGCATCCGTTGGATGGACATCCAATGGCCACTGCTGCTAGAACCGTGTGTTGACTATAAGTTGATAAAGCCTTGCATACCCGTCAACTCTGTTTTTTTAGGGGACGCGTCAACTTAGTAAGGACAGAAGTGTGTGGCAGAGAACTTATAGCTCACTTGAGAGTTGTAAGAATGTGTAGCCCATTTTTGAATTCTAATGGAATTTACTACAGCCCATTTATAGTTTGTTAAAAGTACAACCCTTTTCAACCAAACGTTCAAAACAGAATTCAATAAAATTTCCCACATTTTGATGGGATCCGAATATGTTTATTCCGAAATTTTAGTCAGATTAAATACAATTTCAATATAAATTTATATTGCATAAAAATCCAACAAAACATTCCGCTCGCAACAATTAATGAAATTAAAAATTTCAATATTCCAAAAATAATATTTTAAAAAGTAATCACTATTTGGTGCATTTTTTATAGTTACTACCCAGTTTTTATAATTACATCCCATTTATTATTTCTTAAAGCCCATTTCCTTGTTAAGCCTAATGCATCCCTCCTAGGAAAGATTTGTAGCCCAGCGGGGCGGAGAATAACAACTTGACCTTACGTGGGTATTCCTAAAAAAAATATAGCTGGGCTAGCCATTTTCAGCTTGAAAAAAATTAATATCTGGGCTGGATATCTGGCCTGGGCTAGACGGGCCACAGCCCGACCAGTTAATACCTGCAGTGATGTTTTTGTTGTTGTTCAGAGGAGAAAAATTAATATCTGGGGTAAACATCGAAAAACTCTGCAGTGCTCACACCTCAAAAACACAAATACTGCTCGAGCTGCTTGGTCCCAGCTGTCGGCCGCTTCTTGTGCAATTCTCTCGTTTATTGACTACTCCCTCCTTTCCAGTTTATAATGCTCAATTCAAAAATCTCACCAATCAAGGTAGATGGCGAGTGGTGGAATACCTTTTCTAGTTTTGCAAAAGCACCTAATTAATGCTCTTGTTATCCTCAAAAAATTATGTTTATCAATGCATTAATTGCAATGCATGCATGCATAAAGTACATGCATTGGTCAATTTTCTCTTAATACTTGCATGCAATAATTTAATGCACCTTGGTATCTGAACATGTGATGGAAAACAACCAAATTGAGCCTTATAAAATGGAAAAACTAAAATTTTGAGATAAGCCCTATAAACCGGAAAGGAGGGAGTACATAGGTAGACAATGGTGTGGGACCATGATGTCAGGAAACCAGGAGGAAGCAAAATAAATTATAGTTATATATATATATATATAATAAGGAGGCACTTGCGTACATGAGGCTATGGACCTGGTGGGTCCCCATTGTCATCCTATCCAAGTAAAGTGATCTCCTCGCCCGCGCGCGCTTTCCGCCGAAAATAGTCAGCGCCGGCCGGCCCGCTTCCCGGTGTAGGCGATTGCTCCGCCTTCAAACGACACAAGTGCCGTCCGTCCGTCCATCTGCCGCACACATTAATGATATGTGGTTGCGAGGCGGCTACTCCCGGCATCACACGTCCGTCCCTCCACCCGCCCACCATTGCTACATAAACTGTTGCGCCGGCCATAGCCGCAGTCATCTACATCCGTTGCCTTTCTCCTGTCCACACCACTACTGCCCACCATGGCTTCCTCGCGCTCCAGCGCTCTTCGGGACGGGCGAACGACGGACCACAAGGAGATAGCAGCCATTGCTGCCGACCGGCTGGCTGGCAGGCAGCCGGAGGACGACGATGTCCTAATGGAGAACATGGTAGTCGATGATCCGGCGCTAACCCCCTCCTCCGCGCCATCCTTGCCGGTGCATAGCACCATGACCATCGGCGAGGCCCGTGCCCAATATATGGACAGGGTGAGGCAGATGCATGAGGAGCAGTTCTGGGAGGCGCAGACCGACGCTGCCTACAACCACCATCTCCTCCAGGAGCACCTGCAGGCGGAGGAGCAGATCACCGCGGAGCGGGCGGAGCAGGAGGCGCTGCTCGACTCATACCGCTCCGCTCGCAAGGGCCGCCTCGAGCGCTGACGGTACCGCATGCGGGTGGCGGAGGCTGCGGCCGCCTACAAAGAGGCTAGCAAAGAGGGCGATGAAGCGGGCGAGGCACCATTTGGCGAGACCGAGGACGAGGCAGAGGACAATGCCGGCTCCGACGAGTCCCCGCTCTGCTGGCATCGATGACGCCCTGCTCTGCCGACGCCCCATGGCGCCAAAAATAAGGTATAGGACACCGCCGGCTCCGCCGAGGCCCCGCGCCGCCAACAACGAGGCAGAGGACATCGCCGGCTCAGCCGAGGCCCCACCGTGTCGGCAACATGGGGGAGGATTTCCACTACTCCACTGAGGCGCCGCCCACCGGCAACGAGACAGAGGCATCATCGGCTCTGCCGAGGCTCCGCCCCACTACCAACGAGGTCGCGCCACACAGAAAACAAGGAAGAGTAGAACACGGTAGGTCGCCGCCGCTCGGGTCCAAGTAAGGCCACCGCTGCTACCCTCCATTTGAAGCCAAGCTAGGCGGGTTAACCATTGACGGCCGGTTAGCTTCTTGGCAGCGACGTGGAGTCGGAGAGCTGCGCTGGAGAAGAACGCTGCTTCTACTTAACTGCTGGTGCAGTTGGCTGACTGACACATGGGCCCAACAGGCCACATGTCAGTTACGCAACTGCACCTGCAGTTAAGTCACTGAAGCTTCTGTTCAGCTTAGTGGGACACAGGTGGGTAGCTTCGGTTAATTAATTATACCTCCAGCGCACCCCTTTTTAGTATTTTTTCGAAAAGGAGGATGACCCCCGGCCTCTGCATCTGGGAGATGCATGCGGCCACAAACACCCCTTTTTAGTTGAAGAATGTATGAAATGTAATGAAATCCGGCATGTTTATATGAAATCCGACCGTGTATGAATGAATTTATTTCGATTAGTTCGAATTCCTGTATCACTGGCATTGGATGAACATGCAAAACAATACGTACTAGCATTATTCCCTGGGTGATCACCACGTTTGCAGCAGTTTCACATGTACTCCCTCCGGTCCTTTCTAGTCTGCATACAAGTTTTGTCTGCAGTCAAAGTATCTCTACTTTGACCAATCTTATACAAAAAAGTATGCACTTTCACAATGTGCAAAGTAAAAAGGAACAGAAGGAGTACAAAGAGTTTGAGCAGCTTTTTAGTGTTTTTGTACATTGCAATCAAACACACAGGCCTGGCAATTCATAGAGAACATTCAAAACAATCGATGATTATGCATCTCAGCGACTCACATGTAAGAGGCAATATTTACTTCACAACTAAAGAATAAAGAAAAAATTGATCGCCGCTGCTGACAGCAAAGGGCGTCCCATTCGAAAATATCAAACGCATATCTTGCTAAAATCAAAGAGCCAAATTTGACAAGGTTGTCCCATTCCAAAATATCAAATGCCTACGATTGTGGAATGGGCAGGGTTTGCCATCAGTTCGGACATTGACATGGCAACTCGTGCTAAATAAACCAGCTGTTCTTTTTGTGCAGTTCCACCAAAATCAACCAAATTCGCGCGTAGTTTGTATGATTTCGCCCTTATATGTTGCAACGCCTTGAACTTATGGGCACCTCCTTTCTTGTGGTGGAAATGAATGATTCGATGTATTCATGAACATTTTGTGCAGTTCCCGTTGAAATCAAGTTGAGCACCCCTTTTTGTCAAATACAAAAAAGTGATTAGTATAAAGCAAACTGTACTATGAATTGACAGTTTCAACAGGCACATACATGGTCCATGTAGAGCACACTTTTAGAAAAATGAAACTCACCAGAAATAATCCTAGAACAACATTGTACTCGCGCATCACAACAAAAATATGGAGATTTGTCAGTCCTTCTGAGCTGAAGTTAGTTTGGTCTTGTGGGGAGTAATGTAACCATCCTTCAACTACTCCTTCTGATGAGAAGATAGACAGTGCTTCTTCATCCTGGCATAATCGGAACTAGTCACTTCACATACTCCATATTCTTCTTCAGAGGAAGATGATCCTGTTGTGCAAAGACAAGAGGACTACTAAATGCTAGCATCCATGTTTGCTCGAAAAAAAGGAAAGGAAATATTTAAAATAGCACAGATGAAGCACTTCCCAAGGACAATACCACTTTTTCATGACAGTATCTAAACAGTAGCACAACACCAATAGAGATGACAAAGCTCAATCATATGGATGAAATCAGTGGGTGAGTACCAACCTTTGTCAGGAGGCTGATTGTGTGGAGCATACAGATGAAGCACTTCTCTGGAACCATCTGTTGCTATCTACGGGGGTGGCCATGCTTACTATATACTCTTCGATTAGTTTAATGTTTCCAACATCTTCTTGTGCAGTTCCACTAAAATATATGGTATCTTCAAAGAAGATCCTTGTTTGCACAAGTAGAGATAATTACATATGGCATCAAATCAGTGGCAAAACAATTGCTCGTTCCAGCCATAGCAATAAATTAAGATGCAAAACTATATCATTACTTGTGTCATCACAGTTCCAGTGCTTCATTAAAGCACCGGGAGTTGATTTTTGTTTTTCTTCCGCTTGTTCTTCCCCGTCATCACTTGGTTCAATAACAGACAAGCTTCGCCTTCAATGTAAGATTTGGCATGTCAATTAGGGAGCACAAGTATAGTACTAAACTTAATTTTCTAATGAAAGTGGCAAAGTACAGGCCAGCAGTTGTGAAATATCCTTATCTTACCTCAATGGGATATTACGGTGCACATACAGATTGGAAGTCTTGTCTCCATTTGTGCAGTTCACTAAAATCAAGCAACATTATCGTACAAGTAGCACAACATATGAAAGCACACTGCAGAATCATGTGAAAAAAGGCTAGTACTGACCTCTCATGATGCAGAATTCAAACAACTCACAAGTAGAAGATCTGAACCAAATTCGCCTTAACGGATAGGAAGTAAGATCTCCTCTTGTGCAGTTCCACTAAGATCAAGCAATCAAGCAACATTGTCGGTGTGACATTTTGGTTGAACTGCACAAAACACTCTTAAAACAAAAGTGTTTTGTGAAGTGCAACAAAAGGTCACAATGGCAACGAGGTGAAGTAGATAACCCTGTTTACACAGAGGTGCAAAGGAAACAATTAGTGGTCAATAACAGTGGATGACACAGAAGCCAACAAAAAGAAGCATCTACCTTATCTAAATGGGAAAGAAAGCAAGACAGTAGCATTTCTCAAACGGTGGCATTGATTAATATTAACATAGAGATTATATTAACAATAAAATTCGTTGAACATGTAATTTGCTTTTAACTGTGGCGTTGCATCAATTTTCTAGCGGCATTATTAGAAGGTGTTTGTTTACAGGGACATTTTGGTGTAGGGACTAAAAAAACTCCGTGTCAGTCACATCTAAACCAAACAGGAGGGACTTTTCAGGACTAAAAGTGGGCATTTGGGACTAAAGAAAGATGACCCCGAGGGAGTCTTTTTGGGACTTTTTCCAACAGTTGCCCCTGCCACGCATCGCACCTTGTTTCTATTAGTTCATTACTAGGGGTAACAAGGTCTTTTATCATGTCATTTAATAACCTCTAGTCCATGTTTAGTCCCTGGAACCAAGCAGGTAGGGACTAGGGAGTTTTTAACCAAACAGGACAATAGATTAACAACAGCTAATGAGTTGCACGGGACAGTGGACGCACCAGCACCATGTGCATCTACCGATGTACTGTGGTCATGCACAGTCTGTTGCAACAAAGAACAAACAACCAAGGAGCATATTTGTGTTGGTCCCAGTTTTGTTATCTTTAGACACCTTTCCCTATGTGAGCGTAGCAAATCTAGTCCTGCTCAAACTCTACAGCCTTGTCCCTTCCTTTCCTTTTTGAACTAGTACTTTTTCCCCTTCCTTTCCTCTTTGAACCACGTCCTAGATTTATGAGATACAACTTTCCCCCATTCCTTTCCTCTTTGAACCACGTCCTACATTCATGCTATACAACTTTCCCCCTTCATTTCCTCTTTGAACCACGTCCTAGATTCATGCTATATACTCCCTCCGTCCCAAATTAAGTGACTCAAGTTTGTACTAACTTTAGTACAAAGTTAGTACAAACTTGAGTCACTTATTTTGGGACGGAGGGAGTACAACATTTCCCACTACTTTCCCCCACTCCTTTCCTCTTTGAACCACGTCCTAGATTCATGGTATACATGCAGCTAGAGCAATGCATGTGGTGTAAGTAAAATATACCTTAAGGTTCTTGGGGCGTGGTTCGGTGGGCGACGGGACGACGGCGAAGAAGAAGGGTCGGAGGCCCTCTCGCACAGCTGCTGGGTGGAAAGTGAACAGCAGCGCCGGTAGTGGATTCCCTCCCTCACCAACGGCGACAGCGTTAAGCCTCTTTCCCTTCCCGGTGGACGGATCCTGTCGGCTCTTTGAGCGGCAGTGAGGGGAGAGAGAGGCCAACGAAGTCTTGTTTAGATCTGGAGAGGGCGAGAGAGTGTGAAGAGAGCAACTACAGGCGTTGAGGATCCAGCGAGAGAGGGCGAGAGAGTGTGAAGAGAGCAACTACAAGCGCTGAGGCTCCAGCGTGTATATATATACTGGAGAGAGAGTGCAAAGCGTGCAAACCCTAGAAAACATTTTGACCAGTCAAAGAATCCTCCTGGCAAAAATTATGCTCAAGTGTAGTTATCGAACCCGAGACCTCAAGTTTGATGAGCGAACAGGCTAACCAGCTACACAACCCTCCCGTTATGTTCAACGAGAGGAAAATAACCTTTTATACATTCCTGCATTCGTGTGACAGGCATGCCGTGTTTTTGTGTGTGTGTGTGTGGGAGTCATTATGATTTCAATCATAATCGTGTCATGTGGCTTTGGTGGTAAGACTATCCACAGTGGTGCAGAAATAATGCAGCCTTAGTCACCTTACCTGTCTCCATGTAGTACGTTGGGTCCCACCAGTCAGAGGGTGAAACAAACAAATTAAGAAGAAAAAATAAAAGCGCCAGCGGTGTATCTTACTACCTCACACATCTCGCTACTCCTCGGGAACACTGTCCAATTGATCCCTCTGTTTGCTCACGTACTATTTTAAGTGAATCCTTATTATAACATGCACACAAATTTTGGGCACTTGTATTAGACTTAAGTCAGTGTGCCACCGTATCTCATATACTTACTACTCCCTCCGTCTAGGTGTAATAAGTCACGTTAGAAGGTGCAACGGGACCAAGGTGCGTGCGTGTGCGTGTGTGTGTTTAATAGCATGTGTGTGTTAGAGAGTGTGACAGATCGACCTACTCCTACAGAGATATGGTGTGTAGTGTATGATTTTAGCCGCGAGAGTCGGTGCATCCTCTCGTTTCCGGGTGTGTCCGGTAGGGACATGCGGACAGCTGCCACACCCACTCCTGACCAGCTTGGCCCACCCAAAGCCCCTCCATCGCCCGCGCGCGCTTCCCGCCCGAAATGGTCAGCGCCGCTCCAAAGAATCGGTGCCGCATTCATGCCCGGGCAGAGCAGACGCGACCTCTCACTGGCGCAAGAGTGATGGTTGCTTCGTCCATCCAACTTACTGCTGGGTCTATGTGATTTGACGGCTCATTGGTCTTTATTACTGAGGTGGTAGGACTGTTGGATGTCCCACGCTTTCGGCGAAAGGAGGTAGTAGGTTACAATGTTCTCCATTCTTAAATTGGAGGAGTGCAAGAGCAGTGAAAACATGCAGGCTCAGTGATTACATGGCCCACCTCACACTATCACCGTGAGACACCTAACTCTTTACATAGTACTCCCTCCATTCCTAAATATTACTAGATGAGTCCCCGCTCGTTGCCGCGGAACAGCGGTATATCTCTCTGCACAAAATTATCGATTTCATAGAACTAAAAAAAATCTATAACCGCATGACAAATGTGGTGGCCAAACTAAATAAAATCCCATCATCATTTAGATCATCCCACATAAGGAAAAAAGATCAGCCAACTCCTACTGTATAATGGGATTATATTTTTCTTTTTGACATGTTAATGGGACTTAAAAGCTCACTTACATCCATGCTACTGGTGCATGCTTGCATGCAGACATGTTGATATGATTTAAAACCCACTCACATGCATGTGCCACGGTATTTCTGCATTCTTGCATGTGGCTTAGTGCTGAGCCTCTCAACGTCTAGATCAGACGGCTATTATGACTGATTTACTTCATGTAACGGCTATGTCAATTTTGATGATGTGGCTCAAGGAGAGGATAGAGAATTCCTAGTAGTGGGGGCTAGCTATTACTAGTAGATAAGTCTTTGTATAGATTCCACTAGGTGAACTACATACGGAACAAAATGAATGAATCTACACTTAAAATGCATCTATATACATCCGCATGTGGTTAATGGTGAAATCTCTACAAAGACTTATATTTAGGAACGGATGAAGTACTAGTATAGTACTAGTACGTACTCTAATTTATCAGCGAGATAAATTTGTACAATGCTATGAAGCTTCCAACTCCTGTTACATGTATCTTGCATCCAAGGTTGCCCATTGCAACATTTCATCAAATACAAAGGAGACTAACATGCATGCTATTGCATCTCAATGATTGACAGATCATTGCAAATATGTACTCCCTCCATTCCAAAATAAGTGTCTCAACTTTGTGCAAACTTTAGTACAAAGTTGTACTACTACTAAAGTTGACACTTATTTTGGAACAGAGGCAGCTAAAGAAAAAAACGTTCCATGCAGTCCCTAGCCCTTGAACCGTGAACCCTGACCAGGCTTCAATTTGCTGGCAACGTTCGAGCTTCCTAATAAATGAAGTTTGCAACCTTTTGACCATCAGATCATTTTGTGCAGTTTCACCAAAATCGAGATGAGCATCCCTGTGGCAAAGAAATTGAAGAAGCGTGATTAGAAAAAGATTACTAGGAGTAGTTGATGAGACATAAACTCATCACAAATACAGTACGTAGAAGCCAGTAGAGGTATCAGATATGTGCGGGGTAAAGAAGTAGAGAAATATCCACATGGAGTGATGTGGGCAGCTGGAGCAGTGATGCAAGCCGGCTGTAAAGGGAATTGTACCTCAGGGATGTAGCTCGACCTTGAGGAGGGTGGCAGGAGGCGGCAACTGCCCACGTCGCGGTAGTGAGCAAGAGACAAAGTCAACCTCACCGGCTTTGTGAGAGAGAATGGCGGGGACCCCTGATCGGGACGTGCTGACAGTGGGTTTTTGCCGTCGGCGACGGACACCGCATCTACACTAAGCATCCACCCCTTCCCCAAGCGTACGTGATCCGTCGGGATGTTAGAGATGTCGCCACAGTCGTTTTGTGCGAGAGTGTGTGAAGAGAGCAACCCCAGCAAGCAACCATGTAGGCTAGCCCATCCTGACTATGTATATAGTGGAGCGGTTTCCTTTTCTCTCCATATGAACCTATCATATTGCGTACGTGCCACTGAAGAAAAAAATTATTTCTAAATGACACGGCACCTACTACTCGTTCTCCTATAACCTTGCTCTTGGCATCTCCAAAATATTAACCTTGCGATTGGCTCTTCGCCTCTTCGAGAAGTCAAGCAATAATGGTAGTGCAGTATATATCGTTCTGGCTATATGAGACCGAATGAATTGCTGCACGTCCACCACGTGGGCGAGGGTCGAGGGGTGAGGGAGAGTGCTACTACATACGGAGCAAAATGAGTGAATGTACACTCTAAAATACGTCTATATACATCAGTGTTTGGAGTATGCACTAGTAGTTCATATTGAAATCTACTAAGGACATATATATTCCAAACAATATGATATAATCTCTATAACCAAGATAGTAGGGACGAGGAGTAAACGGAGGGAGTAGTAAATTTTTCTCCTCGTCCTGCGAGCCACCGCGCGCATGGCCGAGGGAAGAGCAAGCTTCACCTCATCCTGCGAGCCACCGCGCCCGTGGGCGGGGGAGACGGCGTACTAAGCAAGCTTCTCCTTGTTCTGCGAGTTGATGGGACACATCAAAAGTACTCCAGTGTATAGAGCCTTGCCTCTAAGGTAGGCCCTACATGGTTTGCCTCTTTTTTTAATTTAACATAACGCGTCAAGTTGCAATTTGTTTGTTCACCCGTGGTAGACGATCCTCCCTCCACCAAGTGGACAACCAGTACACGTGCCAAATTACCACATGGGCTGCCTTTTTCGTACAGAAATGAGCTCAATCGTGTACCCGCACGGGTGTGGTTGGGAAAGAGACGGGAGTACGTGCGCCGTGCATGCACCTCTTCTCTTCGTGCACGTCCCCCACCTACGTGGGTGTGTGTGAGAGATACAAACCGCGTTTGTGAGTGTTTTTTGTTTTGTGGTGGGGGTGGGGGTGGGGTGGGGGGTTGATTTCATGAATTATTTGTGGGAATATGTGTCGATGACATCTCAAACAAAATTTTGCATGCAATGTGTGTGAAATGGAGGCCTATCCATATCATACATAGAGGGTCAGGCAGTACACGAGAAGAGAGGGAGGGGTCATAGCTATCGATAGAGTCGAAGCGAGGATCAAGTACGTGTGGGTGCGAGATCTATGAAGAGAGCCTTCGAAATTGCATGTGTGTGTGTGTAAGTCAAAGATATAGGGCGACTGGCCTACCGGAATGTTAGAGGGCACATGTCAAGTTTGTGTGTGGCAGGGAGAC
>NC_057810.1:483593878-483596764 GCF_018294505.1 Triticum aestivum | reverse complement strand
GGGGGAGGGGTAGGCAGAGGCCTAACTATAGAGGTAGAACGACTCATATATGTGTTGAGAAGGAGAGACCCAGCTATGTCATGAGGGAGATCGGTCGACATCCATACATAACTGAAGGACGGGAAATATGATGGGACAGAGAGAGAGAGGAGAGAGAGAGGGAGGGAGAGGTGTAGAGTGCTGGATGGGTGATGGAGTTGCTTCTCGGAGATGTTGGGAGAGGCCTACTAGACAAACTGAGGGTGGAACTGCAATGTTATCAATAAGAGTGGGGATGTGTTTCTGTGTGTGCCTATGCGTGATAGATCTGTCGGGACGCATCCATGCATGGATGATGAAGGCGAACCATGTGTTTGGTAAGCAAACCTAACTAGATTGGTAGATCAATTGTTGTTTGTCAGAGGAAGGGAGAGACACAACTAATGAGGTAGATCAATCGATGTGTGGGTAAAAACGAGTTATAAGGACCTAGCTGGCTATATGTATAGCGAGAGATCGGTCGGTGTAGGTCCATTTGTTAGAGGCAAATAAGGCCCAGCGAGACGGATAGATAGAGAGAATGGAGATAGGAGGTGGTGCGAGAGGCCCAACTACTAGCTGGATAGGGGGAGGAGTGTGCGGTTGTGAGATCGATTAAAAGAGGGGTGAGAGTTTACACGTGTGTCTGACCATATGAGAGACACGAGGCAAGGACACATAAAGGAGGAGATTGAAGCTGTGTGTGTATGCTGTAGGCAGGCATCGCTGGAGAGGTTTATCGATCGGTGTGTGTTGGAAAGGAGTTGTGGAGACTCCGAGAAAACGACCTAAAGGAAAAAATGAATGTGCCCGGTGGATAAATTACCGAGGGAGGGGGAGGGCGAGGAGGGCGTGTGCATGCATGAGAGAAAGTTAGTGGTTGCTACAAAGGTTAGAGGACTGTGTGGGTGTAAGAGACTAACAAAGATCATAATTTGATATGAAAGCGGATTCATATATTTGAATAGGAGATCATAGTGTTCTAAACATTGCATGCATGAATATAGCGGTGATACACGTGCTGTGCACATGTTATACCATAATGTGATAATGCATGGCGTTTGCAACTCACAGCTAAATGCCGAACAATCTAAACCATAATGTACATCAAACAATCTCACATTTTATTTGAATTTGTGATAATGTGCGGCGTTTGCAGCTTACAACTAAATATCGAGCAATCTAGACAATACTATATATCGAACATTCTCACATTTTATTTGAATTTGTGGTAATGTGTGGTGTTTGAAACTCACATCTAAATACTTGTAGGCGTAGGGGCGGGGCACCATACATAATGTGATAAACACATTATACATATGAGACATGGTTTAGATTATGAAGATCTAGCTAGAGCTAGAAATGTAATGTGATTTGAAATCAAAATAAAGTGGATTCAAAAAATCTAGTTCGAGTTCATATAGTACACATAGTTCATATGTAACTTGATACTGATCATGTGGTGTGCTGTGAAGATAATACACAAACGATGGTTTAACTTGACAATAATGATGATTGTAGATCTTATTAAAATAGAGAAATGAATTCAAATGCTTTGACTTCACAACAATCATTACTGTAGATCTTATTCAAATTTAGTTCATATTGAAGCGGTAGTATATACGTTTGGAATGCACTAAAACATTCATTTGAGTAGTAGGTTGCATGCATTATACACGTAGCGAAATATTTTAATTGAACATAACATGAATTCAAAGTTTTGAATGACATTTGTAGTGCGCATTGATTTGGTACAATACACGTTAGGCTTGTCCAGAAATTTCAACCCGCGCCTTGTTAGCCCGATATATTTAAGATATATCTTTGTCTTGTTGTGCTCCGACAACTCCCTCCATCTCAACCCGCGCCTTGCTATTCCGAAATTACAACGCGCGCGAAAACTCCCACCTCCTGTCAAATCCCAACACGCGAAATGCCCGTGGTACCCCTGAACGGAAAGAACCGCCTCAAATCGGTGGGGGGTACTTTCGTAACTTACCCCACATTTCGGACAAGCGCGTCTCTAAGCCATGGTTCCCCACTGCCATCCTATCCGCCCACCAATTCATACACCGAGGCCGCGAAAACCCGCGCCCACACCCTGCTCCGTCCGCCACCCAGTCGGAGCTTCTTCCCCGACGACGTCGTCCACAGCAACACCTCGACGTCCCTCATCCACCGTACCGGATGAGGATCCGTCGTCGATCTCATCGTCCCGCCGGTTCAGCCACCCCGTCCTCCACCTCCAAGGAGCTGCCCCAACATTCCCCTCGTCTTTCCGCCACCTCCATTCCCATACCTCCATCTTCACCTGCACCACCGGAAGAGCATCATCATCACCGTTTCCTCGGATGAAGCTGCGGCCTAATCGGCGCCACCAAAGAGGTTGTACACTAATCGCCGCATTTTCTTCTTGATTCGATGTCACGGTGCTGCCAACGCTCGGTCCCAAGCCGACACGGCGCGGCTCCATCCACGGCGGCATCGCCGGCCACTTCCTCCATGGTGTCGCTCCCTCAGCGGCGACATCCACATCAGTAGGAGCTGCTGCTGCTTTAGCTCTCGCTCGCACTGCTGCTCTGCTCTTGCTCTCAGTCTCCTGCCTGGTCTGCTCTTGCTATTGCTCTTGTTCGCGTTGCTGCTTGCGCTCTTGCTCTTTCTTGCGATGCTGCTCCGATTTGGCTACACTTCAGTCGACTGAATTGACTTTTGGGTCAGTCGATTTCCAAGGGGTGGGCTCGCCGGGGTGAAGGAAGAACCAGCCGCAGCGGGGAGGGGGGCTTGCCGGAGAGGTACCCCACTATCTATCTTAGGGTTCAGGATGGGGGCGGTGGTCGCCGGCGGTGGCGGGGCGGTGGCGTGGGGATC
>NC_057810.1:483530652-483593581 GCF_018294505.1 Triticum aestivum | reverse complement strand
CGGATTGGCGGTGGGGAGTGTTTTCGGGGCGGGCAGGGCGGCGCACTGCCGGTCGCGGGCGACGGGGGGCTGCTGTTTGGCCGGTGGTGGCTGGCGGCTCAGGGGGGTGGAGGTTGAAGATGAACCGCCGGCCCTTGATTTCGAATCCAACGGCTGCAAAATCAACTGACCAGAGATGAAAAAGTCAGTCGACCGACGTGTAGCCTCACCTTGCTAGTGCGTTCAGTTTCGACAGCAAAATTCAATTTCGACAGTTAGTTTTAGTTTCGACAGTTAAGTTCAGTTTCGACAGTTAAGTTCAAAGATGAGCGGCTGATGTATTTTACATCTAGCACTTTGTGGTTATGTATTTTACGTCATGTATTGGAGATGCTATTAGAATTCCACTCAGGTTAACGTTGTTCGTTGTCTCTCTTGTCCTGCTTCAGCCTCGGCGTCGTACAACTCACCGGAGCTGCTCCAACGACGAAACCCTCCATCAGAGCAAAGCAGTACCTCGGGCTCCATCTCTAGACGCCTAAGATCTTCTTCCCCTCCTCCGACAGCAAAGTCAGCCGGAGCATCCTCACCGGCCAACCCAATCACGCTGAGATCGACATGGCTTCGCCAAAGAGGTTGTACACTTGTTGCATCTCTTTTTTACTCTACATGTTATATATCTTGTGCACTGAGCACACGGATTTGTTCCTTTAGTGTCTCCTTGAAATAAAAAATGTAGGAATTTTAATTTTCACTTGTCCACCTTTTCAAATTCTTATTCATGAAGCACAAGACTAAGAGATAGTAGCATAATATCATTATAACCATACATTTTCTTGTGGTTTGACTTAATCTCACCATGCTTCTTTGCATCTTGTGATCTTCCAATTGTTGTGAATCAAACACCCAGATTGGCAGAAATCCTGTGTTTTTAAATTCTCTGTTTTGCACGTGCATTCCTATCCTATTCCTGTCTATTTCCTATCCCTGCATTGTTGGAATCCTCCAATTCAAACGAGCCCTTAAAGAATTACTTCTCTTACATATAGTTGTCAAAGAAAACCTTGCGTGGTTTGTCCCGGTCCTGTTGCACCGTCGTCCACCCCAGCTCAGCTGCTCCAACGACAGAAGTGTCCAGCAGAGCAGGGATCCGGCCTCCAGATTGTCTTTCGCCGCCTCAGATCTTCTTCCCCGCCGCTGGCAGCCAGGAAAACTGCATTACCATCAGCAACCGAGCAGATGACCTCGAGGACTACATGGGTCCGCAAGAGAGGTCGCACTCTTTCGTGTCTGCTTACGTTATGCATCGCTTAATATTACATGCTACGTTATCGTCCTGTTCATCGATTAGACTCTGAGTCAGCTCCAAACTAATGGTCAAACTTGAGTTTTTAAATGGTTGTGGGGTACATATCGGGGCTGCTATCAATAGTATCTATCTACTGTCTGGTTAATCTCTGGTATCTACTATGAGTTTCAGGTTGGGTGGGAAACAAACACTAAAGAAGCCATTATCTGTATTTATTAACTGAAGCCATTATCTGCCTACTATTATTGGTTTTGGGTCTATCCACAGGTTGCTACCATCACTCTGGATTTCTGCATGCACTCCTTACATAATCTCACTATGTTTTATTCCTATGCATGACAGTTATTGTAAACAATGGAACTGAAAATGTAGAGAAAAAGAGACGAGCCTTGCGTGGCAATATAATTTCATGCAGACGTCGCTCCATGGTTGGCGCAAAGGCAGCCCCCCCTCCACGCATTTCGGATTGTAATCGAGAGGAAGATATCTGTTCTGAGGGGGATTCAGAAGGAGAAGATAACTCCTATTTACCCCCTGAGGTCTTCGCTCCAACTTGGCATGCTGATGTTGGTTATATCATGCATATGGTGTCTTGCATTGCTTACTTTATACATCAAATATGTCATCTGCTTAGTTTAGACATCCTCTGTGCGAATGCCATCTATTTAGTTTATTCATCGTTTATGTGAATTATGCAACGCCACCTTGTTTAGCCAGGCATCATATATGTGAATTTTGCAATGCCATCCTGCTTAGCCAGTCATCTTATATGTAAATTATATCAGGCCATCTTTTTTTCGTTACATATTACATTCGTCAACAATGTTAGTACATTCAACTGCTCTTTGTGTGCATCAGCCATTTGACACGGTGATGGCAAATTCTGGAGTGAAAACAAGGTCTTCTGAGCAGACTATGCTATCTGACGAAGCGCATATCTCGCTGGTTACGGATAGCTCCTTAGAGGAGGATTCAGAGACAGATGACCAGTCCTATTCCCTCCGAGGTGTATGCTCTAACTTGGTAGGGTTATGTTGCTCATATCGTGCGTATGGTGTCTCGCATTGCTATGCCATTTGATTAGTTCAGACATGCTTTGTGTGAATGCCACCTGTTCAGTGTCTAATTACCATATATGTGAATTATGCATTGCCATCTTGTTGCAAGACATTATATATGTGAATTATACAATGCTATCTTGTTGCAAAATGCAATGCCATGTTGTTTAGCCAATCATCATGTATGTGAATTATATCATGCTATCATTTCTTTGTATTACGTGTTCCATTTGTCGACAACGTTTGTATATTCAACTACTCTTCCTGTGCATCGGCCATTTGAAGCGGTGATGGAAGTATCTGGAGTGAAAACAAGGTATTCAGAGCAGACAATGCTACTTGCTGAAGCAGACATCTTGCTGGCTACAGAGAGCTCCTCAGAGGAGGATTCAGAGACTGATGACCAGTCCTATTTCCCCCCTGAGGTCTATGCTCAAACTTGGCAGGGTTATATTACCCATGTCATGCATGTTGTCTTGCATTGCTTAGTTTTTACATAATATATAGATTGCCATCTGCTTACTTGCTTACTATATAAATCATATATTTGAATTATATCATGCCATCATGTTTACATAGTACATACACATCATCTATCTGAATTATGACATGGCAACCCATTTAATAAAGACATCATATACTTATATCATCTCATCCTGTTTAGTGTTTACAGTCATCATATTTAGAATTATGGCATTCTATCCATGAATGTATGTGAATTATGGCATGCCAACCTATTTAATAAACACATTATATAGTTATGTCATGTCATCCTGTTTAAATAGTCTCATATTTTGAACTATGTCTTTCCATCTTTTTTAGTTAGCCATCATAATGTGAAATTGTGTCATGCTATCCTGTTTAGTTAGCCATCATATATGTGAAATTGTGTCATGCTATCCTGTTTGGTTAGACAACATAAATATGAATTATTTCATGCCCTCTTTTATTCCCCACTATCCAATGCACCTGTCTATCATACAATGTCTATACTTTCAATTACTTTTCTTGTTTATCAGCTATTTGAATTGGAGATCGTGATGGCAGTATCTAAGGGAGTAACAACACGGTCTTCAGAAAAGATAGTGCTACCAGTTGATGCAGATAGAACCGAGGTTGTACTTGCCCAAGGACCTGATCCACCACACATAACCCAGACTCTCACAGATTGTAACCCTACCCAGTTGGACAGAGAACCAGCTACACCCCTTTTAACCCCAACCCCGGTAGATAGTAACCCAGTTCCAGTTGACACAGCACCATCTCCACCACAGAGCACCCAAACACGAGCGGTTAGTAAGGGAACTGCAGTGCCCAAAACATGAGGACCACCACTCCGAATCCCAACTCAATGCTTAAAGGAGAAGAAGATTTTTTTCTCAGGTCAGGTTCTGTAGCTATGGTTCATACCCCTTTGCTCTTGCATTACTGTATTTACTCATACCAACTATTTTCACATTTGAAGGATGGAATTGAAACTCCAATGGAGCAACAGGTATGTTTTAAACCTGTTTCTTTAACTGGTTTGCTATTGTAACCTGCTCTATGTTGATTTCAGTTTCAATTGAATAAACAGTTATGTTCTCATGTCATGCACATTACAAGTGTTGTTATTGCTCTATAGTTACCCACACTTATATTTTGTCTATTCTACTTTGTCTTGAACAAATATTATTTGAACTGTGTCTCTATCTTGATTTGGCAACAAAAACTAGAATGATATAGACCATAAAGTGACCATGGCACATAGATATATGTTTGTTTCATGCTGTTATCCTGTCCACTTTACTACTGAACTCATCTACCAAAATGATTTTCATATACAACATGGTAAACATGTGATGTGTCTGCTTGTTTCTCTTTTAGAATGCGGACAAAATATTGGAGAACAGTACCGTGTTATCCAGTGGTAAGGGAAGTAATGCAGATAAGGTTCAAGATAGTGAGACATCCCTGTTGGTCTCCAAGAAAGCTGATAAAAACTATCTTGACAATAGTGAGGGAACCCAAAAGTCCTGTCTTGATGTAGTGTTCGAGTTACTGGCCACTACTGCTGGCACAAGCTCTTCGAACTCGCTGCCTGAATCAGTTCGTCTTCTTGAGTCTCAACTTCAAGTTGAAAGACATCAATCAGATGTGCTACGACAGGAAGCTGAAGGACTGAGGAAGTCCCTGCAGAATTCAGATGCATATTTTCTAGTGCAACAGCAAGCGCTGGAGGATTCAAGCGCCAAACAAGAGAAAGTTAATAAGCTTGCTAAGCATCTTGCCAGCATTATGGGTACCCAGGATATTGTTTCTTGAGATCTTCTGAAGTGGTTTCAGTTCTGGATTTGTTTTGCTGCGGCGTTTATTTGCGCTGGTCGCCAACTTTGACAACCAATGTATATGATATGCTGCTTTGTTCCCTATATTTGCACTGGTGGCGAACTTTGATGCCCAGTGGATGTAATATGTGTAACAGCCGTGATAGCCTAGCATAAGTTGCTTGCTTATTTTTTTCCTTGTTGTCTTGTTTATTTGTTTGCTTGTAATCAGTGCAATTCTTTTTAAAACTAGGCCACAATAACCATGGGCTAATATTTATTGTAGTGACACTGGGCCTCCTACGGGCCGTAGAAACAGTGGGCCTTCTACGGGCCGTAGAAATAGTAGGCCTTCTACGGGCCGTAGAAACAATGGGACTTCTACGGGCCGTAGAAACAATGGGCCTTCTACGGGCCGTAGAAACAATGGGACTTCTACGGGCCGTAGAAACAATGGGCCTTCTACGGGCCGTATCATCAATGGGCCTTATACGGGCCGTATGACCATAACGGACCATGGTTAATAGTCCGTATTTGATGACGCTATGAAAACGGCCCAATGTATTAACGGACCACAAACGGGCCGATGTAACCACGGGCTGAATTTGGCCCACAAGCAGAAAATGACAGTAACGGGCCGTAAGTAAACGAATGCTGGAAATGAGCCCAAGAATAAATGGGCTCTGAGAAGGCCGAAAGATAACATTTGCTGGAAACGGCCCAACTGAATAACGGGCCCTTAATGGGTATAAAGTGATATACTGTTCATTACGGGCCAGTTTCACCATGGGCCGTTAGTGGGTGTCAAGTGATACACTGTTCATTGCGGGCCAGTTTCACCATGGGCCGTTAATAGGCCATGAGTTACATAGGGCCTCATATGGGCCGAAAGACGTCATGGGCCATACATGGGCCAGAAGTGAAAACGGGCTGGAATCATATTGGATGGCCCAGATGACGCTACTGGGCCTAATTCGGATAGGGCGTAATGGGCCTTGGGTTAGCGGGCTGTAAATGGGCTATATGCAAACAGGCCGTTAACAGGCTTTCCATGGCCGACCCGCCACCTTTTGACCAAGTCAAACGGGCCGGCCTTTTCACAGGAATGGGCCTCTGTTGGGCCGTGTCATGTGTCGACGTATCATAGGCGCCTTCTGTCCAATGAGTGGATGACATCTGTCCCAACGGTGAGCCGGCACGTGTGCTCCAGCCAATGATGATTTTACACGTGGAAAATCCCCATTGGTCGGGGCTGTTAACGGGTTATCGGTTCCAAAACCCGACCTGATAGCTTAACGGCGTGCCGTTACAGTGGATGCCACGTGTCGGTCACCCTTGACGAAAGCAGTTCTGTGACGTGCGATTTATTGTCATGGAAGTGGACACTTCTGTGATGATAATTTTGGTAATGTCATCGAACACTTCTATGACAGCACAGGTATGACTATCTTGATTCTGTCATAAATTTGTCATGGATGTACATGCATGACAAAATACGCGCCCTACTGTGACAAACACGTATCATCATAGAAGTGTATTTTTTTGTAGTGCTATTTGGTGCGTACTTGCAAACCCAATACATTCCACAAAAATCGACATGCATATAAGAGGCATTTTCATCATAACTAGTGCAATCATCATTAGTACTATGGATATTCAAAGAGTTCATACTAACAACATAGCAATCATGCTCATCATTCAAAGATTTAGTATCAAATATTTTATAGACTTCTTCTTCTAGCTCTTGAGCACAATTTTCCTTTTCATCATACTTACAAAAGATATTAAAAAGATGAAGTGTATGAGACAAACTCAATTCCATTTTTTGGTAGTTTTCTTTTATAAGTAAACTAGTGATAAAACAAGAAACAAAAAGATTCGATTGCAAGATCTAAAGATATACCTTCAAGCACTCACCTCCCCGGCAGCGCTAGAAAAGAGCTTGATGTCTACTGCACAACCTTCTTCTTGTAGACGTTGTTGGGCCTCCAAGTGCGGAGGTTTGTAGGACAGTAGCAAATTTCCCTCAAGTGGATGACCTAAGGTTTATCAATCCGTGGGAGGCGTAGGATGAAGATGGTCTCTCTCAAGCAACCCTGCAACCAGATAACAAAGAGTCTCTTGTGTCCCCAACACACCCAATACAATGGTGAATTGTATAGGTGCACTAGTTCGGCGAAGAGATGGTGATACAAGTGAAATATGGATGGTAGATATAGGTTTTTCTAATCTGAAAATGTAAAAACAGCAAGGTAACTAATGATAAAAGTGAGCGTAAACGGTATTGCAATGCTAGGAAACAAGGCCTAGGGTTCATACTTTCACTAGTGCAAGTTCTCTCAACAATAATAACATAACTGGATCATATAAGTATCCCTCAACATGCAACAAAGAGTCACTCCAAAGTCACTAATAGCGGAGACCAAATGAAGAGATTATGGTAGGGTACGAAACCACCTCAAAGTTATCCTTTCTGCTCGATCTATTCAAGAGTCCGTAGTAAAATAACACGAAGCTATTCTTTCTGTTCAATCTATCATAGAGTTCATACTAGAATAACACCTTAAGACACAAATCAACCAAAACCCTAATGTCACCTAGATACTCCAATGTCACCTCAAGTATCCGTGGGTATGATTATACGATATGCATCACACAATCTCAGATTCATCTATTCAACCAACACAAAGTACTTCAAAGAGTGCCCCAAAGTTTCTACTGGAGAGTCAAGACGAAAACGTGTGCCAACCCCTATGCATAAGTTCATTAAACCTGCTAGTTGATCACCAAAACATACATCAAGTAGATCACATGAATATCCCATAGTCACCACAGATAAGCACGACAAGATATACATCAAGTGTTTTCAAATCCATAAAGACTCAATCTGATAAGATAACTTCAAAGGGAAAACTCAATCCATTACAAGAGAGTAGAGGGGGAGAAACATCACAAGATCCAACTATAATAGCAAAGGTCGCGATACATCAAGATCATGCCAAATCAAGATCACGAGAGAGAAAGATCAAACACATTGCTACTGGTACATACCCTCAGCTCCGAGGGTGAACTACTCCCTCCTCGTCATGGAGAGTGCCGGGATGATGAAGATGGCTACCGGTGAGGGATTCCCCCTCCGGCAGGGTGCCGGAACGGGCTCCCGAGAGGTTTTTGGTGGCTACAGAGGCTTGCAGCAGTGGAACTCCCGATCTATTGTTGTCCCCGATGTTTTTAGGGTGTATGGAGATATATAGGCGAAAGAAGTCAGTCAGGGAAGCCACGAGGGGCCCACGAGGGTGGGGGCGCGCCCAGGGGAGGTGGGTGCGCCTCCCTGCCTCGTGGCCACCTCGAAGCTTCCCTTACGTGCACTCCAAGTCCCCTGGATTACGTGCACTCGTGCTCGTCAGGTTTCCTTTCCTTTAAAAAGCCTTGCAGCGGTTCCGCGGCGGCTCCTGAGACCCCAAGGCACCTCCCGAGGTCTGTGACCTCCAGCTCCCTAGAAAGGGGGCCTCATCGGGCGCCAGAAGCCAAGTCCTTGCAAGGAGGAAAGCTACTACACGTATATCAAGGTAAGTTTTCTCATCCTGGCCTACTCGGAGCGCAAACATTACAGCACAACATCAAGATAGCAAGCATAGCATAAAGAGCATAACTGTCATAGTCCATTACATGCCCTGGCGGGGTACACTATCTTTTTCGAATTACAGGAGAAAGGAAAGTGTAAACAAAGAAGACCCGAGGGCATACGAACCCAGCACCAACGCCGCGTCCTCAAGCAGCGCCTCAAGGTGGCCTGACACTCCACCAGTTCCCCCATAGGCAACTTGCAGCCGCGGCCGGTCTTGAGTCCAAGTTCGGCGGCCCCAGGCTCACGTCGGGCTCCTCTCCAGCTTCACCGGAGCGCTGCGGTGAGATGGACCACCGTCGTCCTCGATCTAAGCGCGACGGCGTGGGGTCCGTTCGTAGCCACCGCTGCTCGAGCTCTCATCCGGGGAAGAGCTGCCGTCGTGAGAAGAGGAGTGCACACCGCCAAGGCTAAGCTCACCTTCGCCACCCTCATCGTTGTTGCCGTCTTCGGGACAGCACCCCACGCGGCGGCCGTCCTTCCTGAACACCCTCATGTAGAGGGTCGCCTGGCCGTCATACTTGAATTGGAGGGTGCACCTTCCGCCCAGGCCTCACGCGCGGGCGAACGTCTGCCAGCCGCGGGTCAGGACCACGCTGCTAGAGGCGGCGACCTCAGTCCCGATCCACGAAGCTCTGCTGCAGCAGCCATCCACCTGCAGCCAGAGACCGTCGAGCCCCGAGGATGGAAGCTCGCCGAAGAAGAAGCACGGAAGCCGGAGCGAGGTGCCGGCCGGGCTCTCCGATCACACCACGAACTCGGGGAGCACATCCAGCGAGGAGAAGCATGGCCGAGGAGGGCGCATGATCATGGCGTGCCTCCCTTCGTCATGGGGGCTGCTCCGAAGCCGGTGCCCCCCTCCGCGAGAAGAGGTACCATCATGGGCACCAAGAGAAACACCGACCCAGGGGGATGCACGCCCGCACCCCCTGGGGGCAACTGCGGGGGTCGTGGGGTGCTTACGGGGACGGCCGCGGCCTCTCTTGGGAGGCGGAGAGGCTGGTCCCTCCTTGGAAGCTTTCCCCTTCTCGGCCGCTGAAAACCTCCTCGGTGGTGCCATGGAAGCAAGACGAAGAAGGAGAAGAAGCGGGCAGCAAGAATACGAAGGAGAGATGAGCGGGAAGGGGGGCTCTGCCCCTCCGCACATTTATAGCCAAGGAAGGCCAACCGCCGGCCTCCACGACCTCGCGCCATGATGATCTTCTGCAAGCTGCATCGTTCCATCAAGTCGAACAGTTGTCGAGGCAGCATGGGGAAGTGGAGACGCACACGTCCCTTCAATTTCCATGCGTCATCAAGGCCGCAGGCGGTTAGGGCCCGCGGCGCTCCGCACTTGCCCTTTGGCTTTGCCTGGAAGCCAAGTTCGAGCACGCCTTGGGCCCGGGGGCTACTGTCGGCATTCTAGATATGGGGGTATCCAGACTTCCCTGCCTGCGGCCCACCACGTGGCTCCACCGACTGCCTGGTATGGCCCAACTTCAGCATAAATGATTGAAGACCCTCGCGAGGGGCCAAGCCTCGCGAGGAAGACGGCACCAGGACCCCTGAGGGGATCGACCTCTTCAGGGTGGCTCCCGAGGGGCGGAGAGTTCTATGCAAGGTGCACCTCATGAGGCTCAGTTGACGTGAGCCATGATGACCAAGGCCAGGCGGGCGCCAGGCGGGTGCCAGCGGCCGCAGAGCGCCAGTTTCCTCTTCGGTGCAAGGGAGGCAAGCCACAGGCGCGGAGTCCCGAGGAATCGGCCAAAGGTTTCCATTCTGGTGCAACAAGACCAATACCACGAGGATGGCAAGACGGAGGTCATCACCGAGCCCACCGCAACATCATGGCCAGAGGCTTTTCGTAGGCGAAGAGCACTTTAGTCAGGATAAGCTGTACTACTTGTCCCCTTTCAAATACGGCCGTCGTGGGATCCCTTCCCGCCAACATTTGGGAAGAGGACCAAGGCCACTATAAATAGTACTTATCCACCACCATAGAGGGGGAGCGGGGGGACATCTCACCAGCTCTCCCCATGCTCAAGAACACCTCACCTCCTAAGGCCAGTTCATCCATTGCACTAGTTCATCCTCAGCCCTTCGAGGCAATCCACCAAAACACTGGAGTAGGGTATTACACCGCAAGGTGGCCCGAACCAGGATAAACTGTTGTGTCCCTTTATCTCTTCGAGCCCGACACGCTAGGCTTAGGAGGGTCGCGAGTAGGCAGGCTGGGTAGGTTGAGATCTCCGCACAGACCATAGTGTTCAAACCTTTCAAGGGTTTGCAGAACTCGTAATCCGACAAACTCCATGCCACATAAGCAATTTTTTCTTAGGATATGTTATGTTACTAAAGTTACTCCCACTATGGCTAGCCTAATGAAATTTTACTATGATGCTATGAAGGTTTCAACTTAGGATTCATGTGTCCTCTTGCCTCAAGATTGTCTCATTACAACATTCCATTATCAAATACAAATGAAACAACCATGTGATAACCCGCATGTATAGGGGATCACAACAATTTTTGAGTGTAGAGTATTCAACCCAAATTTATAGATTCGACACAAGGGGATCCAAAGAATATTTGAAGGTATTAGCAGCTGAGTTGTCAATTCAACAACACCAGGAGGTTAATTATCTGCAGCAAAGTGATTAGTAGCATAGTAGTATGATAATTTTGATGATAGTAGCAACAGCAATAGTAACGGTAACAGTGATAGTAGTGATATTGTAGCAGTAATGATAGCAGTAGCAAAAGTAGTAACTTAGCAAGAACAATATATGATAAATTCAAAGGCATTTGATCGGTGACTCGTTGGATGATATTCATCATGAGACAGTTATAACCTAGGGCGATACGGCACTAGCTCCAGTTCATAAATTAGGCATGTATTCCGTAAATAGTCATACATGCTTATGGAAAGAACTTGCATGACATCTTCTGTCCTACCCACCCATGGCAGTGGAGTCCTATTGGAAACTAAGGGATATTAAGGCCTCCTTTTAATAGAGAACCAGAACAAAGCATTAGCACACGGTGAATACATGAACTCCTCAAACTACGGTCATCACCGGGAGTGGTCCCGACTTCTGTCACTCCAGGGTTGCCGGATCATAACACGTAGTAGGTGACTATAACTTGCAAGATTGGATCTAGAACATGGATATAATGATGATAACATAAATGGTTCAGATCTGAGATCATGTCACCCGGGCCCAAAGTGACAAGCATTAAGCATGGCAAAGTCATAGCAACATCAATTTCAAAACATAGTGGATACTAGGGATCAAGCCCTAACAATACTAACTTGATTACATGATGAATCTCATCCAACTCCTCACTGACCAGTGAGCCTATCAAGGAATTACTCACTCCCGGTGATGGAGATGTGTTGGTGATGACGAAGATCAAAGATCCCCCTCTCCGGAGCCCCAAATGGACTCTAGATCTGTCCTCCCGAGGAAGAACAGGGCTTGGCGGTGGCTCCGTCTTGTGAAACGCGATAATTTTTTCTCCCTGATTGTTTTCTAGAAATATGGGATTTTATAGCGTCGGTTTGAGGGTCAGCAGGGCCACCAGGTGGGCAGCACCCACCTAGGCGCGCCTGGGGGGGGGGGGCTGGTGCGCCCTGGTGGGTAGTGCCCACCCAGGTGCCCCCCTCAGGTCCATCCTGGCTCCAGAAATTATCTTTTATTGTATAAAAAATCGTCACATAGTTTCGTTCCATTCTGAGAACTTTTATTTCTGCACAAAAATAGCACCATGGTAGTTCTGCTAAAAACAACGTCAGTCCGGGGTTAGTTTCATTTAAATCATGCAAAATAGAGTCCAAAATAAGAGGAAAAGCGTTAGGTAAAGTAGATATGTTGGAGACGTATCACCATGGCTGCTAATGCATCTCAATGGTTCGCAGATCAGCGCCAATATTCAAATCACAACTGAAGACAAAGTTGTGAGAAGGTGTACAAATAAAGAAAAAATATATAATTGATCGATGTTGTTCGTAGGCACGGCTCCATTTCCTGGGCACAGTGTTCATTGGTTGGCAGCTAGTTTCACCCAGCTCTGTATCCAAAAAATAGGTGTATGGAGCAACATCACAATCCGATCATTTTGTGCAGCTCCACTAAAATCGAGCTGATCATCCCTTTTTGCAAAGATATTCAGTCAGTGTGATTACAATAATAGTGGAACCAGATGATGAAACATAACGAACAAAAATAGAAGCCGATCACCTATGTGATCTCTCTTTAGGACTTACTACTTGTTGGAGAAGATTAGGCACAGAGTTGGATGAGGAGGATAGCAAAACCAATCTCCCTTTCTACAGTCCCACAGAAATGTCAAAACGTTGCCCGTGTGATATTTTGGCGGAATTGCACAGAACACTCTTAAGAAAAAAAGTGATTTGTGCAGTTCACCAAAAGGTTGCAATAGCAACATGGTGAAATGGATAGCCCTATTTGCAAAAGGAGGTAGAAAGGAAACAATTACTTCCCAATAACACGAGTTGAAGACACATACGCCGACAAAAAAGAAGCATATTCCATGTAATAAGGGAAAGATAGCAGCATGGTGGTTTATCAAAAATGGTTTGAGGACGAGATTGCAAGATGGAAAGTATGTCGGCCGAGATACGTTTTAAGCAAACAAGTAAAGAAGATCCACATGCAGGATTTTCCACATGCAGCAACATGGGAAGATGGGCAGTGGAGCAAGGCCGGAGGAAGCTGTACCTAAGGGTCATCGGGATGTAACTAGGAGGGCGCCGACGGCCGGGATCTTCCCATACTGCGGAGCGAGCAAGTGGCGAAGGCCCTACCGCGCCGGAGCTTGGTGAGAGAGAACGGCGGGTACCGCAGATCGGGACGTGTTGCCTCAACACCGTCGAACGGAGAAATGATGCACATCCTCCCTTTCCTCCGGCAGACGGGATGTGCCCGGACCAGTGACCAATGGTGAGAGAGAGGGGCCACCGCCTCCTTGTGTGAGATAGCGTGATGAGAGACAAACCCCGGCAGGGAGGCTCCATTGTATATAGTGGAGCGAATTTTTCTTTTTTCCTGATGACAATCATTTTATATTCGATACGTGCCATTGAGGAATATAACTTTATTTAATACTAATGGGCCAAGTCAAACTTTGTTCCGTCTACGCATGGTACAGGACCCTCCTTCGAGTAAACAACCACTATACGCGTCAAATTATCATGTGGGCTTCCTATTCATACAGAAATGAACTCCATCATGTACCCGCGCAGGTGTGGCCAGGAAGGAGATATGAGTACGTGCGTCGTGCATGCACCTCTTCTTTAGGTGCAGGTACGTACGTTGGTGGGTGTGAGAGAGATGGTTTGTGCGAAACAGAGGCAATGTGTCGACGATATCTCAATCAAAAAAACGTAACATATGCAATGTGTGTGAAATAGAGTCATGGATATATCATATATAGAGGGAGCAATCCACGAGAAGATAGTGGAGGGATCATCGGTGTGAGATATCGATAGAATCGATAACAGGGATGAAGTGTGTGGGTGCGCGATCGATAAAGAGTGCCATCGAATTTGTGTTTGCCCACGTCAAATATACAGGGCGGTTGGCCTACTGGAATGTGAGAGGGCAGAGGTGCAGTTTTTCTCTGTGGCATGGATACCTACCTAAAACGTTCGACTATCGGTGTGGGGGGAGGGGGAGGGGGCTGAGACCTAACTATAGAGAGGTAGATCGACTAGTATATGTGTGGAGAAGGAGAGAGACCTATCTATGTAATGAGGAAGATCGATCAGCATCCATGCATATGTGTATCAGAGGAATAAGGTTGGGAGAAAGGCAAAGGTAGAGTGTCGGAGGGTTGGTGGTGGAGTTGCTTTTTCTCACAATGGTGGGAGAGGCCTGCTAGACAAACAGAGGGTATGAGTGAAATATCAATAAGAGAGGGGATGTTTATTTGTCTATGCACGTGCGGTTGAGAGACGGGTCGGGAGGTACGCAAGGATGATGAGGGGGGACGATATGGTTGTGGTAAGCGGACGCAACTACATAGGAAGATCAGTCGTCGTGTTTCCGATAAAGGGAGAGACATAACTAGTGAGGTAAGTCGATCGGTGCGTGGGGAAAAAGAATTATAGTCGACCTACCTAGCTATATGTAGGTAGATCGGTATGTATACATGCATGCATGTATTAGAAGCAAATAAGGTCTGGAGAGACGTACATGTGGAGAGGGGTGCGGCTAGGAGGTGGTGCGAGAGGCCTACTATGTCGAGGGGGGAGGAGTGTGTGAGTATGAGATCGATGAAAAGAGGGGCGGGAGTGTGCACCTGCGTGGAACCATATTAGACATAGGGGGGCATGGACGGTGAGAATAAAAGAGGGGAATGATACGTCTCCAACGTATCTATAATTTTTTATTGTTCCCTGCCATTATATAACGTGTTTTGGATGTTTATGGGCTTTACTTTACACTTTTATATCATTTCTGGGACTAGCGTACTAACCGGAGGCCCAGCCCGAATTGCTGTTTTTTTGTATGCCTATTTCAGTGTTTCGAAGAAAAGGAATATCAAACGGATTCCAACTGGAATGAAACCTTCGGGAGCGATCTTTTTGGAACAAACGCAATCCAGGAGACTTGGAGTGGACGTCAAGAAGCAGTCGAGGCGGCCACGAGGGTGCAAGGCGCGCCCTAGGGGGCGCCCCCACCCTCATGGGCCCCTCGTGGCTCTCCTGACGACTTCCTTCGCCTATATATATCTACGTACCCTGTCCATGAGGGTGGGGGGCTCCCCCCTACCTCATGGGCCCCCTGGTGGCCCTCCGACGCCAACTCCAACTCCATATATTGGCTTTCAGGGAGAAAAAATCCGAGAGAAAAAATCATCGCGTTTTACAATACGGAGCCACCGCCAAGCCCTAATCTCTCTCGGGAGGGCTGATCTGGAGTCCGTTCGGGGCTCCAGAGAGGGGGATTCATCGTCGTCGTCATCATCAACCATCCTCCATCACCAATTTCATGATGCTCACCGCCGTGCGTGATTAATTCCATCGTAGGCTTGCTGGACGGTGATGGGTTGGATGAGACTTATCATGTAATCGAGTTAGTTTTGTTAGGGTTTGATCCCTAGTATCCATTATGTTCTGAGATTGATGTTGCTATGACTTTGCTATGCTTAAAGCTTGTCACTAGGGCCCGAGTGCCATGATTTCAGATCTGAACCTATTATGTTTTCACGAATATATGTGTGTTCTTGATCCTATCTTGCAAGTCTATAGTCACCTACTATGTGTTATGATCCGGCAACCCCGAAGTGACAATAATCGGGACCACTCCCGGTGATGACCATAGTTTGAGGAGTTCATGTATTCACTTTGTGCTAATGCTTTGTTCCGGTTCTCTATTAAAAGGAGGCCTTAATATCCCTTAGTTTCCAATAGGACCCCGCTGCCACGGGAGGGTAGGACAAAAGATGGCATGCAAGTTCTTTTCCATAAGCACGTATGACTATATACGGAATACATGCCTACATTACATTGATGAACTGGAGCTAGTTCTGTGTCACCCTATGTTATAACTGTTACATGACGAACCGCATCCGGCATAATTATCCATCGCTAATCTGGTGCCTACGAGTTTTCCATATACTGGTTCTCGCTTATTTACTTTTCAGTTGCTACTGTTACAATCACTACAAAATACCAAAAACATTACTTTTGCTATCTTTACTTTTGTTACCGTTACCACCACTATCATATTACTTTGCTACTAAGCACTTTGCTGCAGATACTAAGTTTCCAGGTATGGTTGAATTGACAACTCAACTGCTAATACTTGAGAATATTCTTTGGCTCCCCTTGTGTCGAATCAATAAATTTGGTTGAATACTCTACCCTCGAAAACTGTTGCGATCCCCTATACTTGTGGGTTATCAGGCGGCTGGAGCAAGAAGACCAGAGGTTGAAGAAGCACTATGGCCGTTGGATGGACATCATACGGTCACTGGAGCTAGAATCATTCATATTGACTAAGTTGATAAAGCCCTCCATCCTCGTCAACTTAGTGGGCCACAAGTCAGCCTCCCACCAAGGTGGGTCCCAGCTAGCAGGGGGAGTATTCATTTTTTTCTGCTTAATAAGGAGGCACTTCCGGTGGGTCCGAGCTAACACCGGGGGAACGTCTTTTTCGTGAAATATGGTTGCCCGTCAGGTGGGTCCCAGCAGTCAGGGGGGAAACATTTTTTTGGAAAATACGGTGGCCCGTCCAGTGGGTCCCTGCTGTCAGGTGGAGGAATCATTATTTTCCACGTAATAAGGAGGCACTTCCTTGCTGCACCCATGGACCCAGCTGTCAGCCTCTCCACGCACAGTACACTTTCGATGGAAGTCATTCCTTGACCACGCTGACCACGTCGCGTTCCGTTGCATGCATGCGTCCATGGGCGTGGTGCGTCCCCACTGTCAGCCTCTCACGTACAGTCTTCTTCTGATGACTCTCGGTTGTTGACCACATTGACCACACCGTGCCGAGCGCACCAAGGCAGATGGACGACGGCGAGGCCCTAGACTAGAATGACCCAGAGATGGGGAAGACAGGGCAGTGGAGTCGCAGATGGAGAAGAGTATGAAACTTGACTGGTTCGGGTGCGCGGTAGCATAGCCACGATGCCGCCCACGGGAGACAGGAGCAAGAACAGAGGTTGAAGAAGGAGCACGGCTGTTGGATTAACATCCAACGGTCCAGCTGCTAGAATCATTTGTTGATTAAGTTGACAAAGCCGTGCGTACACATCCGCTTAGTAGGCCCACAAGTCAGCCGCCAAATCTGACGGGTCCCAGCTGTCAACGGGATGAATAATTTTTTTTCACAAAACAAGGAGGTACTTCCTTTCGTGCGAAGATAGAGCCGGTGGGTCCCAGCTGTCAGGTGGAGGAAACATTTTTTTCAGCTTAATAAGGAGGAACTTTCCTTGCGTGCGACCATGGATCTCGTGGGTCCCAGCCGTCAGGCTCTCCGTGTACAGTCCTCTTCTGATGACTCTCGTTTGTTGACCACGCCGCACCGAGCGTAGCAGGGCGGTGGACGACGGCGAGGCCCCGGACGGGAGCGACTCGGAGATGGGTAGATGTGGCAGTGGAGTCGCAGATTGAGAGGAGGAGAAGGGTTATAACTGGTTCTGTTGCAGCGTGGGGCTGCAGTCTGTGGAGAATAACAGGAGGTGTCGAGGGGTGGAGGGATACCCTGGCCGGCGGTGGGGTAGCGCTTCGTAGCGATGCGTGCTAAGCAGAGCTGATAGCCGCCGGGGGCCGGACCAGGCGGTCCCGGCGATGCTGGAGGAAGAAGACAAGAGATTGAAGGTGCATACCGGCCGTTGGATATAAATCCAATGGCTGTGGATGTCACAATCATTTGTTGACCAAGTTGACAACGCCCTGTGTAGGCTTCGACCTATTGGCCCACATGTCAGCCTGCAAAAATGTGGCATATATTTAACCCATGTTTTCTAGGCTGTACAGTCCATTTGCTGGGCTGGGTGAACAAATAATTTCGCGTCAATTAGGCCCATTTATATTTTCTAAGAAATCCCAGCCCATTTGCACTTCCTTGAAATACACGAATTAGCTGGGCTCGTTATATATATAATGTTATGTTAGAAGGAGCAATTAATATCAAAGAATAAACCGGAGAGGCACATTATATATATATATATATATATAATTAACAAATTAGAGAGTTATTGCTCAAAATAAAATGAGCGCGTTATTATTAAATTGGTTCTTAAAATCTCCGCAAACTTTTGTACGCAATTACCAGGATTTTCCTTGCCTGTGAATCAAAAACAACCAGGATTTTCCTTGCCAACTTCTGTTAAATATTTACTTTTATAAGTTAATAACACGTGGGATGTTTTTATAATGTATATATAAGTCTCTATAAAATATACGATAATAGTAATAATATAAATATATATAATGTGGATAGAAGGGAAAACATAAATTGGACATAGCATTATTATTCTTATATATAGATAAATAGAATAGAGACCTGCGTTTTATTAAAAAAATACATTGGGTTGCTGATCTTTAAGAAAAAGTCCATAGGCCGGTATGGACCTCAAAAAATAAGTTGAAACCACTGTTTTCGTATGTCGTGGGCTACACATGTTAAAATACAAAACCTAGGCCTAGTTGATACTTGTTCGCCCTCTGGAAAAAAATGATACCAGATCCCCGAGCGAACTGGATTAAAGAGGGGGCCGGCGGCACGACTGAAGAAGCACATCAGGAGCGATTTTTTTCTTCACTGGATGGCTCTCGATAGCATTTTTTAACTTGCCTCTGCACCATACAACTTGTATTTTTAGCCTCCCAGTCCGTCGTGGTGGACGAGCAGCCCATTTGCCGGGCGGGCCAACCTACAGAAACCAGCACTTGATTTTTCATCAAGCCCCCAAAACAACGCAGTACTATGTTTGTTTTGAGGCCGAAAACATTAAGGCAGGGGTTGAGCGGGGGAGAGGGGAAGACAGAGTAATAAAAAGATTAAAAAGAGCTGATGCACCGTTGCTACCCTAACAAAGCAGGTGGAATTCTTCTCGGGAAGGTGTGCCGTTGACACCCACACGTCACATACCCCACAGTAGGCATACTAACAAGTTCACACACAAATACAACAGAAAAGGTAAACATTCGTACCAAACTCAGGTTCATAGGACACGTTCATATTCATAGCCAACATTCACTATCAACAACTCAAAAGATTCATATATACACAAGCTCGGCATATCTATGCATCCAAATGATTGATAGATCACGACAATATTCATACATAATTCACAAAAAGATTCAGATGTACACATGTTCAGTATGTTTATGCATCCAAATGATTGAGATCACAGCCAATATGATCCATGGACGAACTTTAATGGGCAAATTGAATTTATACCCTTAGTTGGGTCACCCTCGACTGATTTGTCCCTAATTTTGGAAAACACGCGGTCTTGCCCAACTTTGACCGTTCCCCTTGCGTTTTTGCCCTTCCGGCACGTCTCCGTCCAGTCAGCGCCGTTTGACCGCAAACGACGTGTTACTTTGGACATTTTTGCCCTTGTCGGTGCTATACATGATACCCATTCGTCCTCAATGTGCTAGCACAAGCAAACAGAGGATAGCGAGAGCGCCGACGAGGAAAAAGGAGTGGGAGGCAAGGCGTGTCGTGGTAGAGCAAGGAGCGGCGACGCATGGCGAGCTCGGGCTCTTCCATCTTCTCGCCGGTGGTCGGAGAGGTAAGTAGAACTCCGGCAACGCTTCTTCCTCCCCCCAATGCGTTCTAGGGTTTGTGATAATTTGGGAAATTTCTGATTTAGGTTGATGGGGTCGGGATTGTGGAGCATGTCTCCGAGTTCTATCTTCCAGATGAAAGTTATTGTGGATTGGAGCTTTTATCAAAGCATCGCTACCCTGGTCATGGCCTTGTTCCTGCCCGGCGTGTTGCGTGGGGAGGAGCTAACACTGGCCGCCGTTTTTTAGGGTGTCCTCTAGATGTAAGATCTTGTGAATTATACCATGTTAAAGATGTTGTTTATGCAATCTCTAATGTTTTGTTAATTTGATGTTCAAGCAGTTACCACATGAGTGTCACCGGGTCGTTTGGGTTGATCCTCCTCCTCCATTGCGTGTTGCCCTTGCTTTTGAAGACTTGCACGCAGAGCTAGAACAAAGCTGGATCAGAAGCCACAAAATGCAGAAGCAAAACATGGAGTTGTCAAAGGAAAATCTTGCTTTGAAGAAGACAGTGAGAGAGAGATGAGATGCTACTAGTTCTGGCATTGTTGTTTGTAGGAATGTGTGTTGCTGTGTTTTTTGTGTTCTAGTTTCTAGCAGTTGTTGAAGAAAGTGTGTGTGAGAGAGATGTGTTGAATGTTGTTTATGATGCACTATTATATGCTAAATTTGAAGATCATGATTCACTGCTGATGCTTGTGACACTGTACCAAATACATATTCATTCCATATATAGTGCCAAATTCAGCAAATAGAGCAACACACACTAGCAAATAGAGCAACCAATTGTACCAAATAGAGCACATATTTTACCAAACTGACATTGTACCAAATTCAACAAACTGACATTGTACCTCCATTCTCTCTTCTCACTATCAGTAGCAGTCACCTCTGCCTCTGTTGGGCTTCTCCTCTGTATGGCCCGTTATGCTCATACGGCCCGTATAAGGCCCATTGATGATACGGCCCATAGAAGGCCCATTGTTTCTATGGCCCGTAGAAGGCCCATTGTTTCTATGGCCCATAGAAGGCCCATTGTTTCTACGGCCCGTAGAAGGCCCATTGTTTCTACGGCCCGTAGAAGGCCTACTGTTTCTACGACCCGTAGAATGCCCATTGTTTCTACGGCCCGTAGGAGGCCCAGTGTCACTACAGTAAATATTAGCTCATGGTTATTGTGGCCTAGTTTTAAAAAGAACTGCACAGACTACAAGCAAACAAATAAACAAGACAGCAAGGAAATAAATAAGCAAGCAACTTATGCTAGGCTATCACGGCTGTTACACATATTACATCCACTGGGCATCAAAGTTCGCCACCAGTGCAAATATAGGGAACAAAGCTGTTGGAAATATGCCCTAGAGGCAATAATAAAAGTGTTATTATTATATTTCTTTGTTCAGGATAATAGTCTTTTATTCATGCTATAACTGTATTATCCGGAAATCGTAATACACGTGTGAATACATAGACCACAATATGTCCCTAGTGAGCCTCTAGTTGACTAGCTCATTGTGATCAACAGATGGTCATGGTTTCCTGACTATGGACATTGGATGTCGTTGATAACGGGATCACATCATTAGGAGAATGGTGTGATGGACAAGACCCAATCCTAAGCCTAGCACAAAGATCGTGTAGTTCGTATGCTAAAGCTTTTCTAATGTCAAGTATCTTTTCCTTAGACCATGAGATTGTGCAACTCCCGGATACCGTAGGAATGCTTTGGGTGTAGCAAACGTCACAACGTAACTGGGTGGCTATAAAGGTGCATTACAGGTATCTCCGAAAGTGTCTGTTGGGTTGGCACGAATCGAGACTGGGATTTGTCACTCCGTGTAAACGGAGAGGTATCTCTGGGCCCACTCGGTAGGACATCATCATAATGTGCACAATGTGACCAAGGGGTTGATCACGGGATGATGTGTTATGGAACGAGTAAAGAGACTTGCCGGTAACGAGATTGAACAAGGTATCGGTATACCGACGATCGAATCTCGGGCAAGTAAAATACCGCTAGACAAAGGGAATTGTATACGGGATCGATTGAGTCCTTGACATCGTGGTTCATCCGATGAGATCATCGTGGAACATGTGGGAGCCAACATGGGTATCCAGATCCCGCTGTTGGTTATTGGCCGGAGAACGTCTCGGTCATGTCTACTTGTCTCCCGAACCCGTAGGGTCTACACACTTAAGGTTCGATGACGCTAGTTGTCAGGACCCCGACTCGATGTCACATCGATCTAGCCGGTAACACTTCATATCACTTTGCGGCCTCACGCACGGTATTCCCACGGGTGTCGCCTTACCTTTGCCCGGGACCGTTTGCGCCTTTTGGCTCACGTATATGATAGTGTCGCTAGCATCCATATGATAAAGAGCCCGGGCTGACATGACTAGTCGTAAACCCAAAGTGGCACAGACTTACAGGGACAGGCATCCATGACCCAGCTTCGAACGTGTCGGTCATCAGCAAGTGGGTCCGGGCTGTAGCACTGGGCTAGCAGGACTCCGGTAAACCGGGCTGTAGCGGGCTAACAGGACTCCGGTACTCATAGCGTGACATTTCCCCGAAGGGACAGACACAGGAACGAAGAAGGACACATGCCGGCCAGCCTAAGTGTTCCAGAGCAGTAGCAAGCTACCATGGCTCAGCGGTAACACTAGGAGACATTTCCCGGTAAGAGAGGCTACTAAAGATAAACAACTAGATGGTCAGATCCCACACATACCAAGCATTTCAATCATACACACAATATGCTCGATATGTGCGAATACAACGAAGCATCACAACATGACTCTACGACACAAGTACTTTATTTAAGGCTCAGTGAGCCATACATAACATACACACAAAGGTACGGGTCTCACGACCCAACATACAAGTCATACAATCATACAAGCCAACAGCGGAAGTAACTTGTCTGAGTACAGACAACTAGTAAATAAAAGAGGCTTGGAAATCCTGACTATACTATGTGGTCCTTCACAAGCTCAGGGTCACCACCTGGGTCTTTAGCCTACTCGTTGATGTCAACGTCTACATAGAACCCATCAGAAGGGGTTGCAGCGTCTTCTGTAAAAATGTGGATTATAGCAACATGAGTACAAAGGTACTCAGCAAGACTTACATCAGATCCTACATACATGCATAGTATCAAGAAGGGTTGGTGGAGTTATTGCAGCAAGCCAGCTTTGACTCCTGGCTAGACTATCCTACGATACACCAACTTGAAATGTTTTGCGCACTCGAGTCCACTACTCACCACTTCAATACACTACCGAGGATCCACCTCCGTCTTCCTACGGAAGAGCCATCCTCGGCACTCACACTTATCTTGAGGCTTTTAATAGTTTCCATTTACTTGTCTATGAACTGTATAGGCAACCAAGTAGTCCTTTACCGCGGACGCGGCTATTCGAATAGATCATGTTAACCCTGCAGGGGTGTACTTCTTCATACACGCTCTCACCACTTATCGTCGTTTACACGACATGTACTCGGCAACCTTCAAGCGGAAGCCCAACGTGGGTGTCGGCCACGACCTACCTAATCACCTAAGCTTCCAGTCCAGGTTTATCGCCTATTCAGGTTCCATCCGCAGGGAGTCCGGCCGAGGTTTCCCATACGGCCCCGAACGATGTGAACAGGGTTCCCGAGATACCTAACGGGTATTCGGTACACCGTGCCACGTACCTACCGCATCACAGCCCACCCCTAGGGTCAGCGCTGTCCACGGCCTCCAGTAGGCTACAAACACCAGAAACTACTTGCAACTCCTGGACGGAGAACTAGGGTGAATAAGAAGTCGAGAGGGTCCATTGGTTTCGGGCCCAATGCATGGTAGTAGCTGATTCTTAAATCACACATACAGATCTCAGTGCTTAAGGTCGGCTTCAATGAAACAACCCACCATGTACTCCTACATGGCCTCTCATCGATACCTTTACCAAATCGTGTTCACCACACCACTCTCATTACCGACATAATCATTTCACTCTAGCCCATCACCCAGATGAACCAGACCTGACACAACTCTAAGGATAGCAGGCATAGCAAGGTAGGAACAACACATACATATGGCTCAATCAACTCCTACACATGCTAGTGGGTTTCATCTAGTTACTGTGGCAATGACAGGTCATGCAGAGGAAATGGGTTCAACTACCGTAGCACACAGCAGTTTGAATCGCGTTGTCTTAATGCAGTAAAAGAGAGCAGGAGCGAGAACATGGGATTGTATCGATATGATCAAATGGTTGGTTGCTTGCCTGATGGTTCGTTGCACGGATACGGTTCTTCGTTAGGGTAATCACGGTACTCCTCGGGAACAGATCCTGTCGCAAAGGACATCGATACACAAACATCACCAAACAATATGCAACAATATGATGCATGCATGAAACATGGCAATATGAGTGTGTTGGGCTAATGCAACTAAAACCAGAAGGGTTTGAACAAATTTGAATCAAAGATTCAAATTTCAAATTCAATTATGGCCTTTTAAAGTGCCTTTCCTTGTTCTGATTAAAACATCAACTTAACTTGTTTGATCATGCATGAAAATGGTACAGATGGATAGATTGGATTTTTCTGATCATTTTTCATATATTATTTGTCCAATTTGGAGTTACAGAATAAAAGTTATGAATTTTTGAAGTTTAAATAATATTCTGGAATTTCCTGATTTAATTTAAATCCAGAAATATCATTTACTGCGTCAGCCTGACATCATAGTGACATCAGCAGGTCAACAGGGCTGGCTCGGGTCAAACCTGACGTGTGGGGTCCACACGTCAGTGTCACAGGGGCTAATCCCGCGTTGACCCCGGGCTGGTTAGCTTTGACTAACCCCTGGGGCCCACTTGTCAGCGTCTGTAGGTGGTGGGTTAGTGGTTAATTAACTAGGCCACGTCAGCTCGCCGGAGTTCTGGCCGGCGGCGACCAACAGTGCGGCGGCGATAGTGGTTTTGGTCGTTTCGGCCACCAAATGGAACGTGGCGACCACCGGAGTGAAGCTGAGGACGACCCGCGGCTCTTGGCGGAGTCCGTTGGGGTCGGGGTGGCCGGAGTCGACGGCGGCGAGCTCGGCTGCGGCCGCCGGGGTTCGGTCGTGCACGGGAGTGGTGCTGGAGCTCGAAGTCGAGCAAAGTGAGGCGCTAGGGATGCTCTACTGGGTTCTGTGAACGCGTTGGACTCGCCGGGGTGACCAAATGGTCACCGGAGCTGCGTCGACGGCGAGCTCGGCGACGGCGGAGGTTCGGCCGTGGTGGGGATGCAGCTACGGTGAGGGAACGAGGGGAAGAAGAGGGGGAAACGGTGGCGTAGCTCACCGTGGTTGCAGTGGGCGTCGAAGCGGGCTCGGGGACGCGCTGGAGACGGCGAATTCGTCGGCGACGGTGGTCGGAGTCCGAAGAGGGGAACGGCGACGTGGCGGCGATGCAGGGCTTCCGGGGACTCGTGGAGCGGTGGGGAGGAAGAGGGAGTCGAGGCGGAGCTTCTGAGCTACTCGGGGGAGCGAGGGGTGGCCGGAGTCAGTGGCTACGGCGAACGGCGGCGACGGTGGTGTTCGGCCGAGAGCGAGAGAGAGCGAGGGAGAAACGGGGGAGAGTGAGAGGGAGCAGGGGGGAATCGGGACGGGCTGCGGGCGTCGTCCACGCGGCCAGGGGGGCGTCGGCAAGCAGGAGGTGGCCGCGCGGCCGCGCGCGCGCGAGCACGCAGCAGCTTCGGGGCGTGGGGAGGAAGACGACGGGGAGCTACAGTGCTGGGCTGGGCCGGCCAGCTGGCTGGGCTGAACAGGGAGGAGCCCAGGTAAGCTTCTCCCTTTTAGTTTTTTTCTGTTTTCTGTTTTATTTAATATTTCTGCAACTTTGTTGAATTAAATAAAATACCTAGACAACTCCAAAAATCACCAAACTACTCCTGGTCCATAGTTGGAATATTTCCAACATGAAACATTTTAGTTTGGAGATATTTGAGCATTTAAATATTTTATATTATTTTAAATGCCCAAATTCAAATAGTTATGATTTAACTCAAGAACCCTAGGATGGCCTAGAAAAGTGTGCACCATTTTTGGCAGAGGTTCTGAACCAAGGCAAAAATGATGGGCATTTTAGAAGGGCATTTCAGGTTCATTGAAAATTATTTTAGTAAACCCTAGTTGGTTATCAGAGGGGACTGGGGGTTCTGTCATCCCCATTTCAAGTTTCTGATGAAAAAGTAAACATGATGCAACACTCTAATGCATGACTAGCTAGGGTGTGACAACTCACCCCCACTCAAAAGAATCTCGTCCCGAGATTTGGGTTCCTCCGAGAAGAAGGCGGGATACTCGAGTCGAAGACGATCCTCCCTTTCCCAAGTTGCTTCATCTTCAGAATGGTGCGACCATTGAACCTTGAGAAACTTGATGTTATGACGTTGCGTGGTACGCTCGGCCTGATCGAGGATACGAATGGGGTACTCTCGATATGTAAGATTATCTTGGAGATCAAGCGTTTCGTGGTCCACTTCACGGATAGGATCCGAGAAGCAACGCCTGAGTTGAGAAACGTGGAAGACATCGTGAACTCTGGAGAGGTGCGGAGGTAGTTCCAATTGGTAGGCAACTTCTCCTCGTTTGGCAAGAATGCGAAAAGGTCCAATGTAATGAGGAGCCAATTTGCCTTTGATACCGAAGCGATGGGTTCCCTTCAGAGGGGTGACCCGAAGATAAGCCTTCTCGTCAACCTCGAAAGTCATAGCCTTATGTTTTCGGTCATATTGACTCTTTTGACGAGATTGGGCTGTTTTCAACTTTTCACGAACGATACGAACTTGTTCTTCTGCTTCCTGAATCATATCCGGGCCAAAGAATTGTCTTTCCCCGGTCTCTGACCAGTTAAGGGGTGTTCGACATCGTCGTCCATAGAGAACTTCAAAAGGGGCTTTACCCAAGCTAGATTGATAGCTGTTGTTGTAAGCGAATTCGGCAAATGGGAGGCACTTCTCCCAGTCCATTCCGAATGAGATAACAGAGGCTCGAAGCATGTCTTCTAGAATTTGGTTGACGCGTTCCACTTGACCACTTGACTGAGGGTGGAAAGCGGTGCTAAAGGAGAGACGGGTTCCCATAGCATTTTGGAAACTTTCCCAAAATCGAGAGGTGAAAAGACTTCCTCGATCCGAATTGATTTCCAAAGGAACACCATGGAGGGACACTATTCGGGAGATGTATAAGTCTGCCAGCTGACTAGCGGTTATACTCTCACGAACAGGTAAGAAATGAGCTACTTTGGAAAGACGATCGACCACGACGAAGATAGCATTATTCCCTCTTTTGGTCCTGGGAAAACCGGTAATGAAATCCATACCAATTTTATCCCATTTCCATTCAGGAATAGCTAAGGGTTGAAGGGTGCCAGCAGGCCGTTGATGCTCTGCTTTTACACGACGACAGACGTCGCAATTGGCAATATACTGAGCAATTTCTCTCTTCATCCTAGTCCACCAGAACCTCTGGCGTAGGTCCTGATACATTTTAGTACTACCGGGATGAATGGTGAGAGGATATTCATGGGCTTCCTTAAGGATTAATCGCCTTAGGTTGCGCACTTTGGGAACTACTAATCGATCCCCGAAGTACACGACTCCTTGATCATTAACGGAGAAACAATTCGCAATTCCTTTCTGAATGTTCCTCTTGATGCGGGAGATTCCCGGATCTACCTTCTGTGCTTTGATGATTTGATCCGTAAGGGTAGGTTTTGCCACCAAGGTGGAGAGAAAACCTTGAGGTACAATGTGAAGGTTAAGCTTCCGAAATTCCTCATGGAGAAGCGGTTGACTTTGTTGTAACATCAGGTTGTTACAATAAGATTTACGACTTAGCGCATCAGCCATGACGTTGGCTTTCCCTGGGGTATAGGTTATCCCTAAGTCGAAGTCTGTGATCAATTCAACCCAACGTCTTTGCCTGAGATTCAAATCCGGTTGGGTGAAAATGTACTTCAGACTTTGGTGATCAGTGAATATTTCGCAACGATTACCGAGGAGGTAATGTCGCCAGGTCTTAAGGGCATAGACTACGGCTGCAAGTTCTAGATCATGAGTAGGATAATTCTCCTCATGTGGGTGCAATTGCCGTGAAGTGTAAGCAATTACGTGTCGATCTTGCATGAGAATGCAACCTAGTCCTTGTCGCGAGGCGTCGCAGTAGATAACAAAGTCTTTGGAGAAGTCTGGTGGTACCAGCACGGGAGCAGAAGTCAGGCGTCTTTTCAGTTCCTGAAAGCTGTGCTCACATTGTGGGGTCCATTCGAACTTCTTATCTTTCTTGAGGAGTTCGGTTAGGGGTTTAGCAACTTTGGAGAAGTTCTCGACAAAGCGACGGCAATAGCTCGCTAAGCCTAGAAAACTCCGAACTTGCTTGACCGATTCGGGTGGAGTCCAGTCAAGGACAGCTTGAACTCGCTCAGGGTTAACAGCAATACCTTTACCAGATATTACATGACCCAGATAGGTCACTTCTGGCAACCAGAATTCACATTTAGAAAATTTGGCATAAAGGCGATGCTCTCGAAGTTTTTGCAACACTAGTCTTAGATGTTCGGCATGTTCTTCCTCGTTCTTGGAGTATATGAGTATATCATCGAGATAAACTACGACGAATTTATCCAAATACTCCATGAAGATTGAGTTCATTAACCGAGAAAAAGTGGCTGGAGCGTTGGTTAAACCGAAGGACATGACGGTGTACTCGTATTGGCCGTAACGAGTAACAAAGGCCGTTTTAGGAATGTCCCCGTTTCTGATTTTGATTTGATGGTAGCCCAACCTCAAATCCATCTTAGAGAAGACTGAAGATCCAGCGAGCTGATCATACAGATCGTTGATCCTGGGAAGTGGATATTTGTTCTTGATTGTGACCAAATTGACAGGTCGGTAATCTACAACCATTCGGTCCGTACCATCCTTTTTCTTAACGAATAGGACGGGGCAAGCCCACGGAGATGAGCTAGGTCGGATGAAACCCTTTTTCAAGGATTCATCGAGTTGTTTCTTAAGCTCGGCTAGTTCTAGGGGTGCCATCTTATAAGGTCTTCTAGCAATCGGAACGGTACCTGGAATGAGGTCTATTACGAACTCAACATCCCTGTCAGGTGGAACCCCTGGCAATTCCTCTGGAAAGACATCCGGAAAATCACGGACTACCGGGACGTCCTCAAGGTCTGGCAAAGGGTTGGCGTTAAGAGAATATAGTTGTCGCTTGGCTATTCGAGTCAAAACATTGACTATCTTCCCCGAAGGATGGGTGAGTTGAACGGTCCTAGAGAAGCAATCAATTTTGGCTTGATGAGCTGACATCCAGTCCATACCCAAAATGATATTAATATCTGAAGATTTAAGGGCTATCAAAGATGCAAGAAAAACAAGTCTGTCGACTTGGATTTCATTTCCATGGCTTACTCTAGAAGTTTGCCATTTGGATCCCGGAGTTTGAATTACCATGGAGGATGGCAAGTCACAGAATGCAACGTTATGCAAACGAGCATAATTTTCAGATATAAAAGAATGAGAGGCTCCTGTATCGAAAAGAACAGATGCCGGGTGGCAATTAACAAGAAGCGTACCGAGAACGACGTTGGGATCTTCTTGAGCTTCTTCGGCAGAGATACAGTTGACATGGCCACGTGAAGCGGTGACCGGTTTGGCATGGAACACCTTCCCTGTCGGCTTGCCACGGCCAACAGCTTTAGCAGATTGATTGGGGTTGGTCTGGGGACACTCACGCATATAATGACCAGATTCCCCACACTTGAAACAAGTCACGGAACTGGTACGTGGAGGAGCATTATTGGATGGACCCCCATAGGGCTTGGCTGGTGCAGACTGTTGAACAGGGCGAGGCGTCTGAAAAGATGGCCTCGGTGTGAACCTGGGTGGCAGGGCGGTATTGGGTACCCACACGCGGCGCTTCTGAGGACCAGCACCGGATGAGGAGCCCATATCACGTCCATGCTTGCGTGTTGCGTCATAATCAGTCTGACCAGTTTCAGCACTGATGGCTTTGTTGACAAGTTTCGAAAAAGATGTGCACTCATGCAGACGGAGGTCGCGACGAAGCTCAGGACTAAGGCCCTTACGGAACCTTGCTTGCTTCTTGGCGTCAGTAGAAACTTCCTCGGTTGCATATCGTGCAAGGTTACCAAACTCCCTGCTATAGACATCCACAGAAAGTCGGCCTTGGGTGAAATTGCAAAATTCTTCACGCTTACGGTCCATGAGACCCTCCGGAATGTGGTGTTCACGGAAAGCCTCGCTGAACTCAGCCCAAGTAGTGACATGGCCCGCTGGGCGCATGGCTCCATAATTCTCCCACCATAGACTGGCGGGGCCTTCAAGGTGATATGCAGCAAAGGTGACTTTGTCATCCTCCGCTACCAGCGCGGAACGCAGTTTATGAGAGATACTGCGAAGCCAGTCATCAGCGTCGAGAGGCTCGACGGAGTGGTGGAACGTGGGTGGATGCAATTTGATAAAATCACTGAGTGACACCACGTTAGCCCTCTGATGGTGTGCTATGTTCTGTTCAATACGCTCCAACAAACGGTTTGTCTCCCGCTTGTTTCTCTCAGCTTCCATCATCACCTCGGCTAGTGAAGGAGGATGAGGCAGATTTTCATTCCTGGCTTCACTGCCTTCGGCCTGCTCTTGAGAAGCAGGGTTGGCGCGCGTGTTGACCATCCTAGGTAAACAAGCCAATGATTTAGTCAGAATGATAAAATTCCGACATAGGATACATAATGCAAGGGATAACTCGGAATGCAAGATGATCATCCGTATGACATGGTAGATACAGAAACTGCTTCTTTATTCCATCGTCATACACACCATACAAGGTTTAGTACAAGACCAAACAAAGTACTATTACGGTGAAAAGAGGATTACATCTCATCGGAGGCATCTCAAGCTCCTATACATTATTTTTCTACACTCCGGAAAGAGTACAAACTAGGTCATATCCCACGAGTCACGCGGGACGACAGACGACACAGCTAGTGCGAACTAGGGATACTACTACTAACTCAGACCGATCCGTAGTAGTCCTCGTAGAAGTCACCTCCATAGCCCGGAAGTTCAACATGATCATCCGGAAACAGACGGTCTCGCGGAGCTTGTGGACCATAGGGACTAGGATGAGGTCTTGGACCAGCAAACGGTGGCCTGCGGGGACCGCGAGGTGGGGTGATGCCTCCTACATCACGCCAAACCATCACGTCTGGCAGAGCAGATCTCACAGGATAGAGATCGCGCATATCTGAATATCCAGCTTGCACCGCCGGTGCGAACCGAGTCAAAGTGGCCCAGTGGTCGGCACGGGTATTGAAGAGCTCTAGCCTTAAGGCCCGATTTTCACGGTCCTTATCCTCGAGCATCTCAGCAGTGGTGCGAGTTCGTGAATCCTCCTAAGTGGAGTCAGCATAAATAGCTTGGAGATATCCTTGTGCTCCCGGAAGTGATCCTGGCATATACCGGAAGTCAGAGTCCCGAAATAACCCAGATCTGACTCGCATAATGGTCATCATAGAGTAGGCGGCATCCTGCACAGCCATCTCGATAGTAACCCCGAGTCCATAGGAGCAGTGAAGAGGCTCAGTGGATCCAGGATAAGATGGAAATATTCTGACAGTGCAGAGATACTGGCTTTGATTAAAGTCTCGGAATTGCTCTTCGACCGTGTACTCAGGATACCAGCGGTATCCAGCCTCAGTCATTACCCTGACCAACTTAGCAGTATGGCCGGGTACATCTAGGCACCGAGTCAGGCGAACCACTTGATTGAGGTCGCGAGTGGCCATCTGAAAGCACAATTATAATGCAAAGGCATTAGAATTTCTAGCAAAATTTCGGCAGCATAACAGCTGTAAATGCTCAAAAAGGATATTGAGACATTTGACAAAGGATTTCGTACACACTCAACATCATCATATCAAGTCTTGAAACCATTCTTACAACATAATGTGGTAGTAGAACTGAACTAGGCTTGTAACCATCAAACTTATAAGGTACTACTGATTAGTAACTCGTGATCCTGATAGAGAGAGCAGATCCTAATTCCTTAACCCCCGATGGAAGAATGGACTGACTCAGATCAGAAAGTCATAAGATATAAGGAGTAAAAAGAGCCTTACGTTCCAACCCACAAACAATTCCCCTACATATAACTAAAGAATTTCTAGACTCAACATCGACCAGTTTGGCTTGAAGAACCTACAGGCAGTCCGGCTCTGATACCAACGCTGTCAGGACCCCGACTCGATGTCACATCGATCTAGCCGGTAACACTTCATATCACTTTGCGGCCTCACGCACGGTATTCCCACGGGTGTCGCCTTACCTTTGCCCGGGACCGTTTGCGCCTTTTGGCTCACGTATATGATAGTGTCGCTAGCATCCATATGATAAAGAGCCCGGGCTGACATGACTAGTCGTAAACCCAAAGTGGCACAGACTTACAGGGACAGGCATCCATGACCCAGCTTCGAACGTGTCGGTCATCAGCAAGTGGGTCCGGGCTGTAGCACTGGGCTAGCAGGACTCCGGTAAACCGGGCTGTAGCGGGCTAACAGGACTCCGGTACTCATAGCGTGACATTTCCCCGAAGGGACAGACACAGGAACGAAGAAGGACACATGCCGGCCAGCCTAAGTGTTCCAGAGCAGTAGCAAGCTACCATGGCTCAGCGGTAACACTAGGAGACATTTCCCGGTAAGAGAGGCTACTAAAGATAAACAACTAGATGGTCAGATCCCACACATACCAAGCATTTCAATCATACACACAATATGCTCGATATGTGCGAATACAACGAAGCATCACAACATGACTCTACGACACAAGTACTTTATTTAAGGCTCAGTGAGCCATACATAACATACACACAAAGGTACGGGTCTCACGACCCAACATACAAGTCATACAATCATACAAGCCAACAGCGGAAGTAACTTGTCTGAGTACAGACAACTAGTAAATAAAAGAGGCTTGGAAAGCCTGACTATACTATGTGGTCCTTCACAAGCTCAGGGTCACCACCTGGGTCTTTAGCCTACTCGTTGATGTCAACGTCTACATAGAACCCATCAGAAGGGGTTGCAGCGTCTTCTGTAAAAATGTGGATTATAGCAACATGAGTACAAAGGTACTCAGCAAGACTTACATCAGATCCTACATACATGCATAGTATCAAGAAGGGTTGGTGGAGTTATTGCAGCAAGCCAGCTTTGACTCCTGGCTAGACTATCCTACGATACACCAACTTGAAATGTTTTGCGCACTCGAGTCCACTACTCACCACTTCAATACACTACCGAGGATCCACCTCCGTCTTCCTACGGAAGAGCCATCCTCGGCACTCACACTTATCTTGAGGCTTTTAATAGTTTCCATTTACTTGTCTATGAACTGTATAGGCAACCAAGTAGTCCTTTACCGCGGACGCGGCTATTCGAATAGATCATGTTAACCCTGCAGGGGTGTACTTCTTCATACACGCTCTCACCACTTATCGTCGTTTACACGACATGTACTCGGCAACCTTCAAGCGGAAGCCCAACGTGGGTGTCGGCCACGACCTACCTAATCACCTAAGCTTCCAGTCCAGGTTTATCGCCTATTCAGGTTCCATCCGCAGGGAGTCCGGCCGAGGTTTCCCATACGGCCCCGAACGATGTGAACAGGGTTCCCGAGATACCTAACGGGTATTCGGTACACCGTGCCACGTACCTACCGCATCACAGCCCACCCCTACGGTCAGCGCTGTCCACGGCCTCCAGTAGGCTACAAACACTAGAAACTACTTGCAACTCCTGGACGGAGAACTAGGGTGAATAAGAAGTCGAGAGGGTCCATTGGTTTCGGGCCCAATGCATGGTAGTAGCTGATTCTTAAATCACACATACAGATCTCAGTGCTTAAGGTCGGCTTCAATGAAACAACCCACCATGTACTCCTACATGGCCTCTCATCGATACCTTTACCAAATCGTGTTCACCACGCCACTCTCATTACCGACATAATCATTTCACTCTAGTCCATCACCCAGATGAACCAGACCTGACACGACTCTAAGCATAGCAGGCATAGCAAGGTAGGAACAACACATACATATGGCTCAATCAACTCCTACACATGCTAGTGGGTTTCATCTAGTTACTGTGGCAATGACAGGTCATGCAGAGGAAATGGGTTCAACTACCGTAGCACACAGCAGTTTGAATCGCGTTGTCTTAATGCAGTAAAATAGAGCAGGAGCGAAAACATGGGATTGTATCGATATGATCAAATGGTTGGTTGCTTGCCTGATGGTTCGTTGCACGGATACGATTCCTCGTTAGGGTAATCACGGTACTCCTCGGGGACAGATCCTGTCGCAAAGGATAACGATACACAGGCATCACCAAACAATGTGCAACAATATGATGCATGCATGAAACATGGCAATATGAGTGTGTTGGGCTAATGCAACTAAAGCCAGAAGTGTTTGAGCAAATTTGAATCAAAGATTCAAATTTCAATTCAAATATGGCCTTTTAAAGTGCCTTTTCTTGTTCTGATTGAAACATCAAGTTAACTTGTTTGATCATGCATGAAAATAGTACAGATGGATAGATTGGATTTTTCTGATCATTTTTCATATATTATTTGTCCAATTTGGAGTTACAGAATAAAAGTTATGAATTTTTGAAGTTTAAATAATATTCTGGAATTTCCTGATTTAATTAAATCCAGAAATATCATTTACTGCGTCAGCCTGACATCACAGTGACATCAGCAGGTCAACAGGGCTGGCTCGGGTCAAACCTGACGTGTGGGGTCCACACGTCAGTGACCAGGTGCTAATCCCGCGTTGACCCCGGGCTGGTTAGCTTTGACTAACCCCTGGGGCCCACTTGTCAGCGTCTGTAGGTGGTGGTTTAGTGGTTAATCAATTAGGCCACGTCAGCTCGCCGGAGTTCTGGCCGGCAGCGACCAACAGTGCGGCGGCGATAGTGGTTTTGGTCGTTTCGGCCACCAAATGGACCGTGGCGACCACCGGAGTGAAGCTGAGGACGACCCGCGGCTCTTGGCGGAGTCCGTTGGGGTCGGGGTGGCCGGAGTCGACGGCGGCGAGCTCGGCTGCGGCCGCCGGGGTTCGGTCGTGCACGGGAGTGGTGCTGGAGCTCGAAGTCGAGCAAGGTGAGGCGCTAGGGATGCTCTACTGGGTTCTGTGAACGCGTTGGACTCGCCGGGGTGACCAAATGGTCACCGGAGCTGCGTCGACGGCGAGCTCGGCGACGGCGGAGGTTCGGCCGAGGTGGGGATGCAGCTACGGTGAGGGAACGAGGGGAAGGAGAGGGGGAAACGGCTCGGGGGCTCACCGCGGTTGCAGTGGGCGTCGAAGCGGGCTCGGGGACGCGCTGGAGACGGCGAATTCGTCGGCGATGGTGGTCGGAGTCCGAAGAGGGGAACGGCGACGTGGCGGCGATGCAGGGCTTCCGGGGACTCGTGGAGCGGTGGGGAGGAAGAGGGAGTCGAGGCGGAGCTTCTGAGCTACTCGGGGGAGCGAGGGGTGGCCGGAGTCAGTGGCTACGGCGAACGGCGGCGACGGTGGTGTTCGGCCGAGAGCGAGAGAGAGCGAGGGAGAAACGGGGGAGAGTGAGCGAGAGCAGGGGGGATCGGGACGGGCTGCGGGCGTCGTCCACGCGGCCAGGGGGGCGTCGGCAAGCAGGAGGTGGCCGCGCGGCCGCGCGCGCGCGAGCACGCAGCAGCTTCGGGGCGTGGGGAGGAAGACGACGGGGAGCTACAGTGCTGGGCTGGGCCGGCCAGCTGGCTGGGCTGAACAGGGAGGAGCCCAGGTAAGCTTCTCCCTTTTAGTTTTTTTCTGTTTTCTGTTTTATTTAATATTTCTGCAACTTTGTTGAATTAAATAAAATACCTAGACAACTCCAAAAATCACCAAACTACTCCTGGTCCATAGTTGGAATATTTCCAACATGAAACATTTTAGTTTGGAGATATTTGAGCATTTAAATATTTTATATTATTTTAAATGCCCAAATTCAAATTGTTATGATTTAACTCAAGAACCCTAGGATGGCCTAGAAAAGTGTGCACCATTTTTGGCAGAGGTTCTGAACCAAGGCAAAAATGATGGGCATTTTAGAAGGGCATTTCAGGTTCATTGAAAATTATTTTAGTAAACCCTAGTTGGTTATCAGAGGGGACTGGGGGTTCTGTCATCCCCATTTCAAGTTTCTGATGAAAAAGTAAACATGATGCAACACTCTAATGCATGACTAGCTAGGGTGTGACACTAGTGTTATAAAGGAAGTTTGTATGTGGTTACCGAATGTTGTTCGGAGTCCCGGATGAGATCTCGGACGTCACGAGGAGTTCCGGAATGGTCCGGAGGTAAAGATTTATATATGGGAAGTCCTATTTTGGTCACCGGAAAAGTTTCGGGCGGTATCGGTATTGTACCGGGACCACCGGGAGGGTCCCAGGGGTCCACCAAGTGGGGCCACCGGCCCTGGAGGCTTGCTTGGGCCTAGAGTGGAAAGGGACCAGCCCCAGAGTGGGCTGGTGCGCCTCCCACCCTTGCCCAAGGCGCAACTAGGAGGGGAGAGGGGAAACCCTAGGGCAGATGGGCCCTAAGGCCCATGCTCCCTGCGCCTCCCTCTCCTCCCCCTCCTGGCCGCCGCCCCCTTTGCCATCTAGGGCTGGCCGCACCCCTTGGGGGTGGGAAACCCTAGAGGGGGGCGCAGCCCCCTCTCCCCCTATAAATAGTGAGGCATAGGGCTGCCCATAACACGCGATTCGATCTCTCGTTGGTGCAGCCCTGCCCCTCTCCCTCCTCCTCCTCTCCCATGGTGCTTGGCGAAGCCCTGCGGGATTGCCACGCTCCTCCACCACCACCACGCCGTTGTGCTGCTGCTGGATGGAATCTTCCTCAACCTCTCCCTCTCTCCTTGCTGGATCAAGGCATGGGAGACGTCACCGGGCTGTACGTGTGTTGAACGCGGAGGTGCCGTGCGTTCGGCACTTGATCATCGGTGATTTGAATCACGACGAGTACGACTCCATCAACCCCGTTCACTTGAACGCTTCCGCTTAGCGATCTACAAGGGTATGTAGATGCACTCTCCTTCCCCTCGTTGCTGGTTTCTCCATAGATAGATCTTGGTGACACGTAGGAAAATTTTGAATTTCTGCTACGTTCCCCAACAGTGGTATCAGAGCTAGGTCTATTGCGTAGATTCTTTGCACGAGTAGAACACAAAGTAGTTGTGGGCGTCGATATTGTTCAATATGCTTGCCGTTACTAGTCTTATCTTGATTCGGCGGCATTGTGGGATGAAGCGGCCTGGACCAACCTTACACGTACGCTTACGTGAGACCGGTTCCACCGACAAACATGCACTAGTTGCATAAGGTGGCTGGCGGGTGTCTGTCTCTCCCACTTTAGTCGGATCGGATTCGATGAAAAGGGTCCTTATGAAGGGTAAATAGCAATTGGCATATCACGTTGTGGTTCATGCGTAGGTAAGAAACGTTCTTGCTAGAAACCCATAGCAGCCACGTAAAACATGCAAACAACAATTAGAGGACGTCTAACTTGTTTTTGCAGGGTATGCTATGTGATGTGATATGGCCAAAAAGGATGTGATGAATGATATATGTGATGTATGAGATTGATCATGTTCTTGTAATAGGAATCACGACTTGCATGTCGATGAGTATGACAACCGGCAGGAGCCATAGGAGTTGTCTTTATTTATTTGTGACCTGTGTGTCAACTTAAACGTCATGTAATTACTTTACTTTATTGCTAACCGTTAGCCATAGTAGTAGAAGTAATAGTTGGCGAGGCAACTTCATGGAGACACGATGATGGAGATCATGATGATGGAGATCATGGTGTCATGCCGGTGACGATGATGATCATGGAGCCCCGAAGATGGAGATCAAAAGGAGCAAAGTGATGATGGCCATATCATGTCACTATTTGATTGCATGTGATGTTTATCATGTTTATACATCTTATTTGCTTAGAACGACGGTAGTAAATAAGATGATCCCTTACAACAATTTCAAGAAGTGTTCTCCCCTAACTGTGCACCGTTGCGACAGTTCGTGTTTCGAAGCACCACGTGATGATCGGGTGTTAGATTCTAACGTTCACATACAACGGGTGTAAGACAGATTTACACACGCGAAACACTTAGGGTTAACTTGACGAGCCTAGCATGTACAGACATGGCCTTGGAACACGGAGACCGAAAGGTCGAACATGAGTCGTATAGAAGATACGATCAACATGAAGATGTTCACCGATGATGACTAGTCCGTCTCACGTGATGATCGGACATGGCCTAGTTTGACTCGGATCATGTAATCACTTAGATGACTAGAGGGATGTCTATCTGATTGGGAGTTCATAAGATGAACTTAATTATCCTGAACATAGTCAAAAGGTTTTTGCAAATTATGTCGTAGCTCACGCTATAGTTCTACTGTTTAGATATGTTCCTAGAGAAAAATTAGTTGAAAGTTGATAGTAGCAATTATGCGGACTAGGTCCGTAAACTAAGGATTGTCCTCATTGCTTCATAGAAGGCTTATGTCCTTAATGCACCGCTCAGTGTGCTGAACCTCAAACGTTGTCTGTGGTTGTTGCGAACATCGGACATACACGTTTTGATAACTACATGATAGTTCAGTTAAATGGTTTAAGTAGAGGCACCGAAGACGTTTTTTGAAACGTCACGGAACATATGAGATGTTTCGAGGGCTGAAATTGGGATTTCAGGCTCGTGCCCATGTCAAGAGGTATGAGACCTCCGACGATTTTTCTTAGCCTACAAACTAAGGGAGAAAAGCTCAATCATTGAGCTTGTGCTCAGATTGTCTGAGCACAACAATCACTTGAATCGAGTGGGAGTTGATCTTCTAGATGAGATAGTGATGTTTCCCCAAAGTCATTGCCACCAAGCTGCTAGAGCTTTGTGATGAACTATAACATATCAGGGATAGATATGATGATCCTTGAAATATTCGTGATGTTTGACACCGCGAAAGTAGAAATCAAGAAGGAGCATCAATTGTTGATGGTTGGTGAAACCACTACTTTCAAGAAGGGCAAGGGCAAGAAGGGATACTTCATGAAACAGCAAATCAGCTGCTGCTCTAGTGAAGAAACCCAAGGTTGAACCCAAACCCGAGACTAAGTGCTTCTGTAATAAGGGGAACAACCACTGGAGCAGAATTACCCTAGATACTTGGTAGATGAGAAGGCTAGCAAGGTCGATAGAAGTATATTGGATATACATTATGTTAATGTGTACTTTACTAGTACTCCTAGTAGCACCAGGGTATTAGATACCGGTTCGGTTGCTAAGTGTTAGTAACTCGAAATAAAAGGCTACGGAATAAACGGAGACTAGCTAAAGGAGAGCTGACGATATGTGTTGGAAGTGTTTCCAAGTTTGATGTGATCAAACATCGCACGCTCCCTCTACCATCAAGATTAGTATTAAACCTGAATGGTTTATTGAATCTCGATCGTAGTGATACACATTTTCATGCCAAAAGATATAAGATAGTAATGATAGTACCACTTACTTGTGGCACTGCCATGTAAGTCATAATGGTATAAAATGCATGAAGAAGCTCCATGTTGATGGATCTTTGGACTCACTCGTTTTGAAAAGTTTGAGACATGCGAACCATGTCTATTGGTGTATATGCATGAAGAAACTCCATGCAAATGGACCGTTTGGACTCACTTGATTTTGAATCACTTGAGATATGCAAATCATACCACATGGGTAAGATGACTGAAAAGCCTCGTTTTCAGTAAGATGGAACAAGATAGCAACTTGTTGGAAGTAACACATTTTGATGTGTCCAATCCAATGAGTGCTGAGGCATGCAGTGAATATCGTTATGATCTTACTTCACAGATGATTCGAGTAGATGTTGAGAATATTTACTTGATGAAACACAAGTCTGAATTATTGAATGGTTCAAGTAATTTCAGAGTGAAGTAGAAGGTCATTGTGACAAGAGGTTAAAATGTCTATGATATGATCATAGAGATGAATATCTGAGTTACGAGTTTTGGCACACAATTAAGACATTGTGGAAATTGTTTCGCAATTAATACCGCCTGGAACACCATAGTGTGATCGTGTGTCCGAACATCATAGTTGCACCCTATTGGATATGGTGCGTACCATGATGTCTCTTATCGAATTACCACTATTGTCCATGGGTTAGGCATTAGAGACAACCACATTCACTTTAAATAGGGCACCACGTAATTCCGTTGAGATGACACCGTGTGAATTATGGTTTAGAGAAACCTAAGTTGTCGTTTCTTAAAGGTTTGGGGCTGCGATGCTTATGTGAAAAAGTTTCAGGATTGATAAGCTCGAACCCAAAGCGGATAAATACATCTTCATAGGACACCCAAAACAGTTGGGTATACCTCCTGTCTCAGATTCGAAAGCAATAAATGATTGTTTCTAGAATCAGGTCCTTTCTCGAGGAAAAGTTTCTCTCGAAAGAATTGAGTGGGAGGATGGTGGAAACTTGATGAGGTTATTGAACCGTCACTTCAACTAGCGTGTAGCAGGGCACAGGAAGTTTTTCCCATGGCACCTACACCAATTGAAGTAGAAGCTTATGATAGTGATCATGGAACTTCGGATCAAGTCACTACCGAACCTCGTAGGATGACAAGGATGCGTACTACTTCAGAGTGGTACGTAATCCTGTCTTGGAAGTCATGTTGCTAGACAACAATGAACCTACGAGCTATGGAGAAGCGATGGTGGGCCTGGATTCCGATAAATGGCTCAAGGCCATAAAATCCGAGAGAGGATCCATGTACGAAAACGAAGTGTAGACTTTGGAAGAACTACTTGATGGTCGTAAGGCTGTTAGGTACATATGGATTTTAAAAGGAAGACGGACGATGATGGTAAATGTCACCATTAAGAAAGCTCGACTTGTCATTAAGATGTTTTCTGACAAGTTCAAGGAGTTGACTACGGTGAGACTTTCTCACTCGTAGCGATGCTAAGAGTCTGTTGGAATTATATTTGCGATTACTGCATTATTTATGAAATCTTGCAGATAGGATGTCAAAACATTGTTTCCTCGATGATTTTCTTGAGGAAAGGTTGTATGTGATACAACCGGAAGGTTTTGTCAATCCCGAAAGATGCTAATAAGTATGCAAAGCTCCAGCAATCCTTCTAAGGACTGGAGTGAGCATGTCGGAGTTGGAATGTATGCTTTGATGATGATCAAAGATTTTGGGTTTGTACAAAGTTTATGAGAAACTTGTATTTCCAAAGAAGTGAGTGGGAGCACTATAGAATTTCTGATGAGTATATGTTGTTGACATATTGTTGATCTGAAATGACGTAGAATTTCTGGAAAGCATATAGGGATATTTTGAAAGTGTTTTTCAATGGAAAGCCTGGATTAAGCTACTTGAGCATTGAGCATCAAGATCTATAAGGATAGATCAAAACGCTTAATGGTACTTTCAAATGAGCACATACCTTGACATGATCTTGAAGGTGTTCAAGATGGATCAGTCAAAGAAGGAGTTCTTGCCTGAGTTGTAAGGTACGAAGTTAAGACTTAAAGCTCGACCACGGCAGAATAGAGAGAAAGGACGAAGGTCGTCCCCTATGCTTAAGACGTAGGCTCTTCAGTATGCTATGCTATGTACCGCACCTGAAGTGTGCCTTGCCATGAGTCAGTCAAGGGGTACAAGAGTGATCCATGAATGGATCACAGGACAGCGGTCAAAGTTATCCTTAGTAACTAGTGGACTAAGGAAATTTCTCGATTATGGAGGTGGTAAAAGAGTTCGCCGTAAAGGGTTACGTCGATGCAAACTTAACACCTATCCGGATAGCTCTAAGTAGAGATACCGGATACGTATAATGGAGCAACAATTTAGAATAGCTCCAAGTAGAACAGTTATTTGGAATAGTTCCAAATAGAGCGTGGTAGCTGCATCTAGGAGATGACATAGAGATTTGTAAAGCACACACGGATCTGAAAGGTCCAGACCCGTTGACTATAACCTCTCTCACAGGCAACATGATCAAACCCCAGATCTCATTGAGTCTTAATCACATGATGATGTGAACTAGTTTAGTGACACTAGTAAACTCTTTGGATGTTGGTCACATGGTGATGTGACCTGTCAGTGTTAATCACATGGTGATGTGAACTAGATTATTGACTCTAGTGCAAGTGGGAGACTGTTGGAAATATGCCCTAGAGGCAATAATAAAAGTGTTATTATTATATTTCTTTGTTCAGGATAATAGTCTTTTATTCATGCTATAACTGTATTATCCGGAAATCGTAATACACGTGTGAATACATAGACCACAATATGTCCCTAGTGAGCCTCTAGTTGACTAGCTCGTTGTGATCAACAGATGGTCATGGTTTCCTGACTATGGACATTGGATGTCGTTGATAACGGGATCACATCATTAGGAGAATGGTGTGATGGACAAGACCCAATCCTAAGCCTAGCACAAAGATCGTGTAGTTCGTATGCTAAAGCTTTTCTAATGTCAAGTATCTTTTCCTTAGACCATGAGATTGTGCAACTCCCGGATACCGTAGGAATGCTTTGGGTGTACCAAACGTCACAACGTAACTGGGTGGCTATAAAGGTGCATTACAGGTATCTCCGAAAGTGTCTGTTGGGTTGGCACGAATCGAGACTGTGATTTGTCACTCCGTGTAAACGGAGAGGTATCTCTGGGCCCACTTGGTAGGACATCATCATAATGTGCACAATGTGACCAAGGGGTTGATCACGGGATGATGTGTTATGGAACGAGTAAAGAGACTTGCCGGTAACGAGATTGAACAAGGTATCGGTATACCGACGATCGAATCTCGGGCAAGTAAAATACCGCTAGACAAAGGGAATTGTATACGGGATCGATTGAGTCCTTGACATCGTGGTTCATCCGATGAGATCATCGTGGAACATGTGGGAGCCAACATGGGTATCCAGATCCCGCTGTTGGTTATTGGTCGGAGAACGTCTCGGTCATGTCTACTTGTCTCCCGAACCCGTAGGGTCTACACACTTAAGGTTCGATGACGCTAGTGTTATAAAGGAAGTTTGTATGTGGTTACCGAATGTTGTTCGGAGTCCCGGATGAGATCCCGGACATCACGAGGAGTTCCGGAATGGTCCGGAGGTAAAGATTTATATATGGGAAGTCCTGTTTTGGTCACCGGAAAAGTTTCGGGCGATATCGGTATTGTACTGGGACCACCGGGAGGGTCCCGGGGGTCCACCAAGTGGGGCCACCGGCCCCGGAGGCTTGCTTGGGCCTAGAGTGGAAAGGGACCAGCCCCAGAGTGGGCTGGTGTGCCTCCCACCCTTGCCCAAGGCGCAGCTAGGAGGGGAGAGGGGAAACCCGAGGGCAGATGGGCCCTAAGGCCCATGCTCCCTGCGCCTCCCTCTCCTCCCCCTCCTGGCCGCCGCCCCCTTTGCCATCTAGGGCTGGCCGCACCCCTTGGGGGTGGGAAACCCTAGAGGGGGGCGCAGCCCCCTCTCCCCCTATAAATAGTGAGGCATAGGGCTGCCCATAACACGCGATTCGATCTCTCGTTGGTGCAGCCCTGCCCCTCTCCCTCCTCCTCCTCTCCCATGGTGCTTGGCGAAGCCCTGCGGGATTGCCACGCTCCTCCACCACCACCACGCCGTTGTGCTGCTGCTGGATGGAATCTTCCTCAACCTCTCCCTCTCTCCTTGCTGGATCAAGGCGTGGGAGACGTCACCGGGCTGTACGTGTGTTGAACGCGGAGGTGCCGTGCGTTCGGCACTTGATCATCGGTGATTTGAATCACGACGAGTACGACTCCATCAACCCCGTTCACTTGAACGCTTCCGCTTAGCGATCTACAAGGGTATGTAGATGCACTCTCCTTCCCCTCGTTGCTAGTTTCTCCATAGATAGATCTTGGTGACACGTAGGAAAATTTTGAATTTCTGCTACGTTCCCCAACAAAAGCAGCATATCATATACACTGGTTGTCCAAGTTGGCGACCAGCACAAATAAACGCCGCAGCAAAACAAATCCAGAACTGAAACCACTTCAGAAGATCTCAAGAAACAATATCCTGGGTACCCATAATGCTGGCAAGATGCTTATCAAGCTTATTAACTTTCTCTTGTTTGGCGCTTAAATCCTCCAGCACTTGCTGTTGCACCAGAAAATATGCATCTGAATTCTGCAGGGACTCCCTCAGTCCTTCACCTTCCCGTCGCAGCACATCTGTCGATGTCTTTCAACTTGAAGTTGAGACTCAAGAAGACGAACTGATTCAGGCAGCGAGTTTGAAGAGCTTGTGCCAGCAGTAGTGGCCAGTAACTCGAACGCTACATCAACACAGGACTTTTGGGTTCCCTCACTGTTGTCAAGATAGTTTTTATCAGCTTTCTTGGAGACCAACAGGGATGTCTCACTATCTTGAACCTTATCTGCATTACTTCCTTTACCATTGGATAACGCGGTACTGTTCTCCAATATTTTGTCCGCATTCTAAAAGAGAAACAAGCAGACACATCACATGTTTACCATGTTGTATATGAAACTCATTTTGGTAAATGAGTTCAGTAGTAAAGTGGACAGGATAACAACATGAAACAAACATATATCTATGTGCCATGGTCACTTTATGGTCTATAACATTCTTGTTTTTGTTGCCAAATCAAGATAGAGACACAGTTCAAATAACATTTGTTCAAGACAAAGCAGAATAGACAGAATATAAGTGTGGGTAACTATAGAGCAATAACAACACTTGTAATGTGCATGACATGAGAACATAACTGTTTATTCAATTGAAATTGAAATCAACATAGAGCAGGTTACAACAGCAAACCAGTTAAGGAAACAGGTTTAAAACATACCTGTTGCACCATTGGAGTTTCAATTCCATCCTTCAAATTTGAAAATAGTTGGTATGAGTAAATACAGTAATGCAAGAGCAAAGGAGTATGAACCATAGCTACAGAACCTGACCTGAGAACAAATCTTCTTCTCCTTTAAGCGTTGAGTTGGGATTCGGAGTGGTGGTCCTCATGCTTTGGGCACTGCAGTTCCCTTACTAACCGCTCGTGTTTGGGTGCTCTATGGTGGAGACGGTGATGTGTCAACTAGAACTGGGTTACTATCTGCCGGGGTTGGGGTTAAAAGGGGTGTAGCTGGTTCTCTGTCCAACTGGGTAGGGGTACAATCTGCGAGAGTCTCGGTTATGTGTGGTGGATCTGGTCCTTGGGCAAGTACAACTGTGGTTCTATCTGCATCAACTGGTAGCACTATCTTTTCTGAAGACCGTGTTGTTACTCCCTTAGATACTGCCATCACGCTCTCCAATTCAAATGGCTAATAAACAAGAAAAGTAATTGAAAGTATAGACATTGTATGATAGACAGGTGCAATGGATAATGGGGAATAAAAGAGGGCATGAAATAATTCATATTTATGTTGTCTAACCAAACAGGATAGCATGACACAATTTCACATATATGATGGCTAACTAAATAGGATAGCATGACACAATTTCACATTATGATGGCTAACTAAAAAAGATGGAAAGACATAGTTCAAAATATGAGACTATGTAAATAGGATGACATGACATAACTATATAATGTGTTTATTAAATAGGTTGGCATGCCATAATTCACATACATTCATGGATAGAATGCCATAATTCTAAATATGATGACTGTAAACACTAAACAGGATGAGATGATATAACTATATGATGTCTTTATTAAATGGGTTGCCATGCCATAATTCAGATAGATGATGTGTATGTACTATGTAAACATGATGGCATGATATAATTCAAATATATGATTTATATAGTAAGCAAGTAAGCAGATGGCAATCTATATATGATGTAAAAACTAACCAATGCAAGACAACATGCATGACATGGGTAATATAACCCTGCCAAGTTTGAGCATAGACCTCAGGGGGGAAATAGGACTGGTCATCAGTCTCTGAATCCTCCTCTGAGGAGCTCTCTGTAGCCAGCAAGATGTCTGCTTCAGCAGGTAGTATTGTCTGCTCTGAATACCTAGTTTTCACTCCAGATACTTCCATCACTGCTTCAAATGGCTGATGCACAGGAAGAGTAGTTGAATATACAAACGTTGTCGACAAATGGAACACGCAATACAAAAACATGATAGCATGATATAATTCACATACATGATGATTGGCTAAACAGCATGGCATTGCATAATTCACATATATAATGCCTTTGCAACAAGATAACATTGTATAATTCACATATATAATGTCTTGCAACAAGATGGCAATGCATAATTCACATATATGGTAATTAGACACTGAACAGGTGGCATTCACACAAAGCATGTCTAAACTAATCAAATGGTATAGCAATGTGAGACACCATACACACGATATGAGCAACATAACCCTGCCAAGTTAGAGCATACACCTCAGGGGGGGGGGTAGGACTGGTCATCTATCTCTGAATCCTCCTCTGAGGAGCTATCCGTAACCAGAGAGATATGCGCTTCGTCAGATAGCATAGTCTACTCAGAAGACCTTGTTTTCACTCCAGAATTTGCCATCACCGTGTCAAATGGCTAATGCACACGAAGAGCAGTTGAATGTACTAACATTGTTGACGAATGTAATATGTAACAAAAAAAAGATGGCCTGATATAATTTACATATAAGATGACTGGCTAAGCAGGATGGCATTGCAAAATTCACAGATATGATGTCTGGCTAAACAAGGTGGCGTTGCATAATTCACATAAACGATGAATAAACTAAACAGATGGCATTCACACAAAGGATGTCTAAACTAAGCAGATGACATATTTGATGTATAAACTAAGCAATGCAAGACACCATATGCATGATATAACCAACATCAGCATGCCAAGTTAGAGCTAAGACCTTAGGGGGTAAATAGGAGTTATCTTCTCCTTCTGAATCCCCCTCAGAACAGATATCTTCCTCTCGATTACAATCCGAAATGCGTGGAGGGGGGGCTGCCTTTGCGCCTACCATGGAGCAACGTCTACATGAAATTATATTGCCATGCAAGGCTCGTCTCTTTTGCTCTACATGTTCAGTTCCATTGTTTACAATAACTATCATGCATAGGAATAAAACATAGTGAGATTATGTAAGGAGTGCATGCAGAAATCCAGAGTGATGGTAGCAACCTGTGGATAGACCCAAAACCAATAATAGTAGGCAGATAATGGCTTCAGTTAATAAATACAGATAATGGCTTCTTTACTGTTTGTTTCCCACCCAACATGAAACTCATAGTAGACACCGGAGATTAACCAGATAGTAGATAGATACTATTGATAGCGGCCCCTATATGTACCCCACAACCATTTAAAAACTCAAGTTTGACCATTAGTTTGGAGCTGACTCGGAGTCTAATCAGTGAATAGGACGATAACGTAGCATGTAATATTAAGCGATGCATAACGTAAGCAGAGACGAAAGAGTGCGACCTCTCTTGCGGACCCGTGTAGTCCTCGAGGTCATCTGCTCGGTTGATGATGGTAATGCAGTTTTCATGGCTGCCAGCGGCGGGGAAGAAGATCTGAGGCGGCGAAAGACAGTCTGGAGGCCGGATCCCTGCTTTGCTGGACCCTTCTGTCGTTGGAGCAGCTGAGCTGGGGTGGACGACGACGCAGCAGGACCGGGACAAACCACACAAGGTTTTATTTGACAACTATCTGTAAGAGAAGTAATTCTGTAAGGGCTCGTTTGAATTGGAGGATTCCAACAATGCAGGGATAGAAAATAGACAGTAATAGGATAGGAATGCACGTGCAAAACAGAGAATTTAAAAACACAAGATTTCTGCCAATCTGGGTGTTTGATTCACAACAATTGGAAGATCACAGGATGCAAAGAAGCATGGTGAGATTAAGTCAAACCACAAGAAAATGTACGGTTATAATGCTATTATGCTACTATCTCTTAGTCTTGTGCTTCATGAATAGGGATTTGAAAAGGAGGACAAGTGAAAATTAAAATTCCTATGTTTTTTCTTTCAAGGAGACACTAAAGGAACAAACCCGTGTGCTCAGTGGACAATATATATAACATGTAGAGTAAAAAAGAGATGCAACAAGTGTACAACCTCTTTGGCGAAGCCATGTCGATCTCAGCATGATTGGGTTGGCCGGTGAGGATGCTCCGGTTGACTTTGCTGTTGGAGGAGGGGAAGAAGATCTTAGGAGTCTGGAGATGGAGCCCGAGGTACTGCTCCGCTGTGATGGATGGTTTCGTCGTTGGAGCAGCTCCGGTGAGTTGTACGACGCCGAGGCTCAAGCAGGACAAGAGAAACAACGAACAACGTTAACCTGAGTGGGATTCTAATAGCATCTCCAATACATGACGTAAAATACATAACCACAAAGTGCTAGATGTAAAATACATCAGCCGCTCATCTCTGAACTTAACTGTCGAAAATGAACTTAACTATCGAAACTGAACCTAACTGTCGAAACTGAATTTTGCTGTCGAAACTGAATTTTGCTGTCGAAACTGAATGCACTAGCAAGGTGAGGCTACACGTCGGTCGACTGACTTTTTCATCTCTGGTCAGTCGATTTTGCAGCCGTTGGATACGAAATCAAGGGCATGCGGTTCATCTTCAACCTCCACCCCCCTGAGCCGACAGCCATCACCGGCCAAACAGCAGCCCCCCCATCGCCCGCGGCCGGCGGTGCGCCGCCCCGCCCGCCCCGAAAACACTCCCCACCGCCGGTCCGCCGCCGCCCCAGCCATCCCTCTAGGCCCTCCGTGCCGAGATTTTTCTCCGGTGATCCCCACGCCACCGCCCCGCCAACGCCCCGCCACCGCCGGCGACTACCGCCCCCATCCTGAACCCTAAGATAGATAGTGGGGTACCTCTCCGGCGAGCCCCCCTCCCTGCTGCGGCTGGTTCTTCCTTCACCCCGGCAAGCCCACCCCTTGGAAATCGACTGACCCAAAAGTCGATTCAGTCGACTGAAGTGTAGCCAAATCGAAGCAGCATCACAAGCAAGAGCAAGAGCGAGAGCAGCAGCGCGAGCAAGAGCAATAGCAAGAGCAGACCAGGCAGGGGACCGAGAGCAAGAGCAAAGCAGCAGCGCGAGCGAGAGCTAAAGCAGCAGCGGCTCCTACTGATGTGGACGTCGCCGCTGAGGAGCGACGCCGTGGAGGAAGTGGCCGGCGACGCCGCCGTGGATGGAGCCACACCGTGTCGGCTCGGGACCGAGCGCTGGCAGCACCGTGAGATCGAATCAAGAAGAAAATGCGGCGATTAGTTTACAACCTCTTTGGTGGCGCCGATTAGGCCGCAACTTCATCCGAGGAAACGGTGATGATGATGCTCTTTCGGTGGTGCAGGTGAAGACGGCAGTGTGGGAATGGAGGTGGTGCGAAAGATGAGGGGAACGTCGGGGCAGCTCCTTGGAGGTGGAGGACGGGGTGGCTGAACCGGCGGGACGATGAGATCAACGACGGCTCCTCATCCGGTACGGTGGATGAGGGACGTCGAGGTGGTGCTATGGACGACGTCGCCGGGGAAGAAGCTCCGGCTGGGTGGCGGACGGAGCAGGGTGTGGGGTTTCGTCACGGGTTTTCGCGGCCTCGGTGTACGAATGGGTGGGCGGATGGGATGGCAGTGGGGAACCATGGCTTAGAGACGCGCTTGTCCGAAATGTGGGGTAAGTTATAAAAGTACCCCCCACCAATTTGAGGCGGTTCTTTCGGTTCAGGGGTACCACGGGTATTTCACTTGTCGGGATTTCACAAGAGGTGGGAGTTTTCGCGCGCGTTGTAATTTCGGAATAGCAAGGCGCGGGTTGAGATGGAGGGAGTTGTCGGAGCACAACGAGACAAAGATATATCTTAAATATTTTGGGCTAACAAGGCGCGGGTTGAAATTTCCGGACAAGCCTAACGTGTACTGTACCAAACCAATGCGCACTACAAATGTCATTCAAAACTTTGAATTCATGTTATGTTCAATTAAAATATTTCGCTACGTGTATAATGCATGCAACCTACTACTCAAATGAACGTTTTAGTGCATTCCAAACGTATATACTACCGCTTCAATATGAACTAAATTTGAATAAGATCTACAGTAATGATTGTTGTGAATTCGTTTCTCTGTTTTAATAAGATCTACAATCATCATTATTGTCAAGTTAAACCATCGTTTGTGTATTATCTTCACAGCACACCACATGATCAGTATCGAGTTACATATGAACTATGTGTACTATATGAACTCGAACTAGATTGTTTGAATCCACTTTATTTTGATTTCAAATCACATTACATTTCTAGCTCTAGCTAGATCTTCATAATCTAAACCATGTCTCATATGTATAATGTGTTTATCACATTATGTATGGTGCCCCGCCCCCTACGCCTACAAGTATTTAGATGTGAGTTGCAAACACCACACATTACCACAAATTCAAATAAAATGTGAGAATGTTCGATATATAGTATTGTTTAGATTGCTCGATATTTAGTTGTAAGCTGCAAACGCCACACATTATCACAAATTCAAATAAAATGTGAGATTGTTTGATGTATAGTATGGTTTAGATTGTTCGGCATTTAGCTGTGAGTTGCAAACGCCATGCATTATCACATTATGGTATAACATGTGCACAACACGTGTATCACCGCTATATTCATGCATGCAATGTTTAAAACACTATGATCTCCTATTCAAATATATGAATCCGCTTTCATATCAAATTATGATCTTTGTTAGTCTCTTACACCCACACATTCCTCTAACCTTTGTAGCTACCACTAACTTTCTCTTGTGCATGCACACGCCCTCCTCGCCCTCCCCCTCCCTCGGCATTCTATCCACCGAGAACATTCATTTTTTCCTTTAGGTCGTTCTCCCAGAGTCTCCACAACTACTTTCCGACACACACCGATCGATAAACCTCTCTAGCGATGCCTGCCTACAGCATACACACACAGTTTCAATCTCCTCCTTTATGTGTCCTTGCCTCGTGTCTCTCATATGGTCAGACACACATGTAAACTCTCACCCCTCTTTTAATCGATCTCACAACTGCACACTCCTCCCCCTATCCAGCTAGTAGTTGGGCCTCTCGCACCACCTCCTAGCTCCATTCTCTCTGTCTATCCGTCTCGCTGGGCCTTATTTGCCTCTAAGAAATGGACGTACACCGACCGATCTCTCGCTATACATATAGCCAGCTAGGTCCTTATAACCCGTTTTTACCCACACATCGATCGATCTACCTCATTAGTTGTGTCTCTTCCTTCCTCCCACAAACAACAATTGATCTACTGATCTAGTTAGGTTTGCTTACCAAACACATGGTTCCCCTTCATCATCCATGGATGCGTCCCGACAGATCTATCATGCACAGGCACACACAGAAACACATCCCCACTCTTATTGATAACATTGCAGTTCCACCCTTAGTTTGTCTAGTAGGCTCTCCCAACATCTCCGAGAAGCAACTCCATCACCCATCGAGCACTCTACCCCTCTCCCTCCCTCTCCCTCCCTCCCTCTCTCTCTCTCTCCTCTCTCTCTCTGTCCCGTCATATTTCCCATCCTTCAGTTATGTATGGATGTCGACTGATCTCCCTCATGACATAGCTGGGTCTCTCCTTCTCAACACATATACGAGTCGCTCTACCTCTATAGTTAGGCCTCTGCCTACCCCTCCCCCCACCCCCTCCCCCCCACACACACCGACACATCAAGCGCTCTAGTCATGTCTCCCTGCCACACACAAACTTGACATGTTCCCTCTAACATTCCGGTAGGCCAGTCGCCCTATATCTTTGACTTGCACACACACACACACATGCAATTTCGATGGCTCTCTTCATCGATCTCGCACCCACCCGTACTTGATCCTCTCTTTGACTCTATCGATAGCTATGACCCCTCCCTCTCTTCTCGTGGATTGTCCGACCCTCTATGTATGATATGGATAGGCCTCCATTTCACACAAATTACATGCAAAATTTTGTTTGAGATGTCATCGACACATATTCCCACAAATAATTCATGAAATCAACCCCCACCCCACCTCCACCCCCCACCACAAAACAAAAAACACTCACAAACGTGGTTTGTATCTCTCACACACACCCACGTAGGTGGGGGACATGCACGAAGAGAAGAGGTGCATGCATGGCGCACGTACTCCCGTCTCTTTCCCAACCACACCCGCGCGGGTACATGGTGGAGCTCATTTCTGTATGAAAAAGGCAGCCCACGTGGTAATTTGGCACGTGTACTGGTTGTCCACTTGGTGGAGGGAGGATCGTCTACCACGGGTGAACAAACGAATTGCGACTTGACGCGCTATGTTAAATTAAAAAAAGGCAAACCATGTGGGGCCTACCTTAGAGGCAAGGCTCTATACAGTGGAGTACTTTTGATGTGTCCCGTAACTAGCAGAACAAGGAGAAGCTTGCTTAGTATGCCGTCTCCCCCACCCACGGGCGCGGTGGCTCGCAGGATGAGGTGAAGCTTGCTCCTCCCTCGCCCATGCGCGCGATGGCTCGTAGGACGAGGAGAAAAATTTACTACTCCCTCCATTTACTCCTCGGCCCTACTACCTTGGTTATAGAGATTATATCATATTGTTTGGAATATATATGTCCTTAGTAGATTTCAATATGAACTACTAGTACATACTCCAAACACTGATGTATATAGACGTATTTTAGAGTGTACATTCACTCATTTTGCTCCGTATGTAGTAGCACTCTCCCTCGCCCCTCGACCCTCGCCCACGTGGTGGACGTGCAGCAATTCATTCGGTCTCATATAGCCAGAAAGATATATACTGCACTACCATTATTGCTCGACTTCCCGAAGAGGCGAAGAGCCAATCGCAAGGTTAATATTTTGGAGATGCCAAGTGCAAGGTTATAGGAGAACGAGTAGTAGGTGCCGCGTCATTTATAAATAATTTTTTTCTTCAATGGCACGTACGCAATATGATAGGTTCATATGGAGAGAAAAGGAAACCGCTCCACTATATACATAGTCAGGACGGGCTAGCCTACATGGTTGCTTGCTTGGGTTGCTCTCTTCACACACTCTCGCACAAAACGACTGTGGCCACATCTCTAACATCCCGACGGATCACGTACGCTTGGGGAAGGGGTGGATGCTTAGTGTAGATGCGGTGTCCGTCGCCGACGGCGAAAACCCACTGTCGGCACGTCCCGATCAGGGGTCCCTGCCGTTCTCTCTCACAAAGCCGGTGAGGTTGCCTTCGTCCCTTGCTCACTGTCGCGACGTGGGCAGTTGCCGCCTCCAGCTGCCCTCCTCAAGGTCGAGCTACGTCCCTCAGGTACAACTCCCTTTACAGCCGGCTTGCACCACTACTCCAGCTGCCCACATCACTCCCTGTGGATATTTCTCTACTTCTTTCCCACACACATACCTAATACCTCTACTGGCTTCTACGTACTATATTTGTGATGAGTTTATGTCTCATCAACTAGTTCTAGTAATCTTATTCTAATCACGCTTCTTCAATTTCTTTGCCACAGGGATGCTCATCTCGATTTTGGTGAAACTGCACAAAATGATCCGATGGTCAAAAGGTTGCAAACTTCATTTATTAGGAAGCTCGAACGTTGCCAGCAAATTGAAGCCTGGTCAGGGTTCACGGTTCAAGGGCTAGGGACTGCATGGATCGTTTTTTTCTTTAGTTGCCTCTGTTCCAAAATAAGTGTCAACTTTAGTAGTAGTACAACTTTGTACTAAAGTTTGCACAAAGTTGAGACACTTATTTTGGAACGGAGGGAGTACATATTTGCTATGATCTGTAAATCATTGAGATGCAATAGCATGCATGTTAGTCTCCTTTGTATTTGATGAAATGTTGCAACGGGCAACCTTGGACGCAAGATACATGTAACAGGAGCTGGAAGCTTCATAGCATTGTACAAATTTATCTCGCTGATAAATTACAGTACGTACTAGTACTATACTAGTACTTCCTCTGTTCCTAAATATAAGTCTTTGTAGAGATTTCACCATTAACCACATGCGGATGTATATAGATGCATTTTAAGTGTAGATTCATTCATTTTGTTCCGTATGTAGTTCACCTAGTGGAATCTATACAAAGACTTATCTACTAGTAATAGATAGCCCCCACTACTAGGAATTCTCTATCCTCTCCTTGAGACACATCATCAAAATTGACGTAGCCGTTAGATGAAGTAAATCAGTCATAATAGCCGTCTGATCTAGACGTTGAGAGGCTCAACACTAAGCAACATGCAAGCATGTAGAAATACCGTGGCACATGCATGTGAGTGGGTTTTAAATCACATCAACATGTCTGCATGCAAGCATGCACCGGTAGCATGCATGTAAGTGAGCTTTTAAGTCCCATTAACAGGTCAAAAAGAAAAAATCCCATTATGTAGTAGGAGTTGGCTGATCTTTTTTCCTTATGTGGGATGATCTAAATGATGATGGGAGTTTATTTAGTTTGGTTACCACATTGGTCATGCGGTTATAGATTTTTTTTAGTTCTATGAAATCGATAATTTTGCGCAGAGAGATATACCGTTGTTCCGCGGCAATGAGCGGGGACTCATCTAGTAATATTTAGGAACGGAGGGAGTACTATGTAAAGAGTTAGGTGTCGCACGGTGATAGTGTGAGGTGGGCCATGTAATCACTGAGCCTGCGTGTTTTTACTGCTCTTGCACTCCTCCGCTGTAAGAATGGAGAAAATTGTAATCTACTACCTCCTTTCGCCGAAAGCGTGGGACATCCAGCAGTCCTACCACCTCAGTAATAAAGACCAATGAGCCATCAAATCACATAGACCCAGCAGTAAGTTGGACGGACGAAGCAACCATCACTCTTGCGTCGGTGAGAGGTCGTGTCTGCTCTACCCGGGCATGAATGCGGCACCGATTCTTTGGAGCGGTGCTGACCGTTTCGGGCGGGAAGTGCGCGCGGGCGGTGGAGGGGCTTTGGGTGGGCCAGGCTGGTCAGGAGCGGGCGTGGTAGCTGTCCGCATGTCCCTACCGGACACGCCCGGAAACGAGAGGATGCACCGACTCTCGCGGCTAAAATCATACACTACACACCATATCTCTGTAGAAGTAGGTCGATCTGTCGCACTCTCTAACACACACATGATGTTAAACACACACACGGACACGCACACACCTTGGTCCCGTTGCACCTTCTAACGTGACTTATTACACCTAGACGGAGGGAGTAGTAAGTATACGAGATACGGTGGCACACTGACTTAAGTCGAATACAAGTGCCCAAAATTTGTGTGCATGTTATAATAAGGAATCACTAAAAATAGTACGTGAGCGAACAGAGGGATCAATTGGATAGTGTTCTCGAGCAGTAGCGAGATGTGTGAGGTAGTAAGATACACCGCTGGCGCTTTTAATTTTTCTTATTAATTTGTTTGTTTCACCCTCTGACTGGTGGGACCCAACATACTACGTGGAGAGAGGTAAGGTGACTAAGGCTGCATTATTTCTGCACCACTGTGGATAGTCTTACCACCAAAGCCACATGACACGATTATGATTGAAATCCTAATGACTCCCACACACACACAAAAAAAAACACGGCATGCCTGTCACACGAATGCAGGAATGTATAAAAGGTTATTTTCCTCTCGTTGAACATAACGGGAGGGTTGTGTAGCTGGTTAGCCTGTTCGCTCATGAAACTTGAGGTCTCGGGTTCGATAACTACACTTGAGCATAATTTTTGCCAGGAGGATTCTTTGACTGGTCAAAATGTTTTCTAGGGTTTGCATGCTTCACACTCTCTCTCCAGTATATATATACACGCTAGAGCCTCAACGCTTGTAGTTGCTCTCTTCACACTCTCTCGCCCTCTCCCGCTGGATCCTCAGCGCTTGTAGTTGCTCTCTTCACACTCTCTCGCCCACTCCAGATCTAAACAAGACTTCGTTGGACTCTCTCTCCCCTCACTACTGCTCAAAGAGCCGGCAGGATCCGTCCGCCGGGAAGGGAAGGAGGCTTAACATTGTCGCCGTCGGCAAGGGAGGGAATCCACTACCGGCGCTGCTGTTCACTTTCCACCCAGCGGCGGTGCGGGAGGGCCTCCGACCCTTCTTCTTCACCGCCGTCCCGTTGCCCACCAAACCACGCCCCAAGAACCTTAAGGTATATTTTACTTACTCCACATGCATTGCTCTAGCTGCATGTATACCACGAATCTATGACGTGGTTCAAAGAGGAAAGGAGTGGGGGAAAGTAGTGGGAAAAGTTGTATATAGCATGAATCTAGGACGTGGTTCAAAGAGGAAATGAAGGGGGAAAGTTGTATAGCATGAATCTAGGACGTGGTTCAAAGAGGAAAGGAATGGGGGAAAGTAGTTGGGAAAGTTGTATCGCATAAATCTAGGACGTGGTTCAAAGAGGAAAGGAAGGGGCGAAAGTACTAGTTCAAAAAGGAAAGGAAGGGACAAGGCTGTAGAGTTTGAGTAGGACTAGATTTGCTGCGCTCACATAGGGAAAGGTGTCTAAAGATAACAAAACTGGGACCAACACAAATATGCTCCTTGGTTGTTTGTTCTTTGTTGCAACAGACTGTGCATGACCACAGTACATCGGTAGATGCACATGGTGCTGGTGCGTCCACTGTCCCGTGCAACTCATTAGCTGTTGTTAATCTATGGCCCTGTTTGGTTAAAAACTCCCTAGTCCCTACCTGCTTGGTTCCAGGGACTAAACATGGACTAGAGGTTATTAAATGACATGATAAAAGACCTTGTTACCCCTAGTAATGAACTAATAGAAACAAGGTGTGATGTGTGGTAGGGGCAACTATTGGAAAAAGTCCCAAAAAGACTCCCTCGGGGTCTTCTTTCTTTAGTCCCAAATGCCCACTTTTAGTCCCGAAAAGTCCCTCCTGTTTGGTTTAGATGTGACTGACACGGGTTTTTTAGTCCGTATACCATAATGTCCCTGTAAACAAACACCCTCTAATAATGCCGCTGGAAAATTGATGTGATGCCACAGTTAAAAGCAAATTACATGTTTAACGAATTTTATTGTTAATATAATCTCTATGTTAATATTAATCAATGCCACCGTTTGAGAAATGCTACTATCTTGCTTTCTTTCCCATTTAGATAAGGTAGATGCTTCTTTTTGTTGGCTTCTGTGTCATCCACCGTTATTGACCACTAATTGTTTCCTTTGCACCTCTGTGTAAACAGGGTTATCTACTTCACCTCGTTGCCATTGTGACCTTTTGTTGCACTGCACAAAACACTTTTGTTTTAAGAGTGTTTTGTGCAGTTCAACCAAAATGTCACACCGACAATGTTGCTTGATTGCTTGATCTTAGTGGAACTGCACAAGAGGAGATCTTACTTCCTATCCGTTAAGGCGAATTTGGTTCAGATCTTCTTCTTGTGAGTTGTTTGAATTCCGCATCATGAGAGGTCAGTACTAGCCTTCTTTCACATGATTCTGCAGTGTGCTTTCATATGTTGTGCTACTTGTACGATAATGTTGCTTGATTTTAGTGAACTGCACAAATGGAGACAAGACTTCCAATCTGTATGTGCACTGTAATATCCCATTGAGGTAAGATAAGGATATTTCACAATTGCTGGCCTGTATTTTGCCACTTTCATCAGAAAATTAAGTTTAGTACTATACTTGTGCTCCCTAATTGACATGCCAAATCTTACATTGAAGGCGAAGCTTGTCTGTTATTGAACCAAGTGATGACGGGGAAGAACAAGCGGAAGAAAAACAAAAATCAACTCCCGGTGCTGTAATGAAGCACTGGAACTGTGATGACACAAGTAATGATATAGTTTTGCATCTTAATTTATTGCTATGGCTGGAACGAGCAATTGTTTTGCCACTGATTTTATGCCATACGTAATTATCTCTACTTGTGCAAATGGGGATCTTCTTTGAAGATACCATATATTTTAGTGGAACTGCACAAGAAGATGTTGGAAACATTAAACTAATCGAGGAGTAATAGTAAGCATGGCCACCCCCGTAGATAGCAACAGATGGTTCCCGAGAAGTGCTTCATCTGTATGCTCTACACAATCAGCCTCCTGACAAAGGTTGGTACTCGCCCACTTATTTCATCCATATGATTGAGCTTTGTCATCTCTATTGGTGTTGTGCTACTGTTTGGATACTGTCATGAAAAAGTGGTATTGTCCTTGGGAAGTGCTTCATCTGTGTTGTTTTAAATATTTACTTTCCTTTTTTTCGAGCAAACATGGATGCTAGCATTTAGTGGTCCTCTTGTCTTTGCACAATAGGATCATCTTCCTCTGAAGAAGAATATGGACTACGTGAAGTGACTAGTTCCGATTATGCCAGGATGAAGAAGCACTGTCTATCTTCTCATCAGAAGGAACAGTTAAAGGATGGTTACATTACTCCCCACAAGACCAAACTAACTTCAGCTTAGAAGGACTGACAAATCTCCATTTATTTGCTGTGATGCGCGAGTACAATGTTGTTCTAGGATTCTTTCTGGTGAGTTCCATTTTTATAAAAGTGTGCTCTACATGGACCATGTATGTGCCTGTTGAAACTATCAATTCATAGTACAGTTTGCTTTATACTAATCACTTTTTTGTATTTGTGCAAACAGGGATGCTCAGCTTGATTTCAACGGGAACTGCACAAAATGTTCATGAATACATGAAATCATTCATTTCCACCACAAGAAAGGAGGTGCCCATAAGTTCAAGGCGTTGCAACATATAAGGGCGAAATCATACAAGCTACGCGTGAATTTGGTTGATTTTGGTGGAACTGCACAAAAAGAACAGCTGGTTTATTTAGCACGAGTTGCCATGTCAATGTTCGAACTGATGGCAGACCCTACCCATTCCACAATCGTAGGCATTTGATATTTTGGAATGGGACAACCTTGTCAAATTTTGCTCATTGATTTTAGCAAGATATGTGTTTGATGTTTTCGAATGGGACGCCCTTTGATGTCAGCAGCGGCGATCAATTTTTTCTTTATTCTTTAGTTGTGAAGTAAATATTGCCTCTGACATGTGAGTTGCTGAGATGCATAATCATCGATTGTTTTGAATGTTCTCTATGAATTGCCAGGCCTGTGTGTTTGATTGCAATGTACAGAAATGCTAAAAAACTGCTCAAACTCTTTGTACTCCTTCTGTTCCTTTTTACTTCGCACATTGTGAAAGTGCATACTTTTTTGTATAAGATTGGTCAAAGTAGAGATACTTTGACTGCAGACAAAACTTGTATGCAGACTAGAAAGGACCGGAGGGAGTACATGTGAGACTGCTGCAAATGTGGTGATCACCCTGGGAATAATGCTAGTATGTATTGTTTTGCATGTTCATCCAATGCCAGTGATACAGGAATTCGAACTAATCGAAATAAATTCATTCATACACGGTCGGATTTCATATAAACATGCCGGATTTCATTACATTTCATACATTCTTCAACTAAAAAGGGGTGTTTGTGGCCGCATGCATATCCTAGATGCAGAGGCCGGGGGTCATCCTCCTTTTTGAAAAAAAAACTAAAAAGGGGTGCACTGGAGGTATAATTAATTAACCGAAGCTACCCACCTGTGTCCCGCTGAGCCAAACAGAAGCTTCAGTGACTTAATTGCAGGTGCAGTTGCATAACTGACATGTGGCATGTTGGGCCCACGTGTTAGTCAGCCAACTGCACCAGCAGCTAAGTAGAAGCAGCGTTCTTCTCCAGGGTAGCTCTCCGACTCCACGTCGCCGCCAAGAAGCTAACCGGCCGTCAATGGTCAACCCGCCTAGCTTGGCTTCAACCGGAGGGTAGCAGCGGTGGCCTTACTTGGACCCGAGCGGCGCCAACCTACTGTGTTCTACTCTTCCTTGTTTTCTGTGTGGCGCGGCCTCATTCACAGCGGGGCGGGGCCTCGGCGGAGCCTGCGATGCCTCTGTCTCATTGCCGGCAGGCGGCACCTCAGCGGAGCGGTGGAAATCCTCCCCCATGTTGTCGGCACGGTGGGGCCTCGGCTGAGCCGACGATGTCCTCTGCCTCGTTGTTGGCAGGGCGGGGCCTCAGCGGAGCCGGCGGTGTCCTCTGCCTCGTTGTTGGCGCCGCGGGGCCTCGGCGGAGCCGGCGGTGTCCTCTGCCTCGTTGTTGGCGTCGCGGGGCATCGGCGGAGCAGGGCGTCATCGACGCCAGCGGAGCGGGGACTCTTCAGAGCCGGCATTGTCCTCTGCCTCATCCTCGGTCTTGCCAAACAGTGCCTCACCCGCTTCATCGCCCTCTTTGCTAGCCTCTTTGTAGGCGGCCGCAGCCTCCGCCACCCGCATGCGGTACCGCCAGCGCTCGAGGCGGCCCTTGCGGGCGGAGCGGTACGAGTCGAGCAGTGCCTCCTGCTCCGCCCGCTCCGCGGCAATCTGCTCCTCCGCCTGCAGGTGCTCCTGGAGGAGATGGTGGTTGTAGGCGGCGTCCCGGAACTGCTCCTCACACATCTGCCTCACCCTATCCATATATTGGACATGGGCCTCGCTGATGGTCATGGTGCAATGCACCGACGAGGATGGCACGGAGGAGGGGGTTGGCGCCGGATCATCGGCTACCATGTTCTCCATTGGGACGTCATCATCCTCCGGCTGCCTGCCGGCCAGCTGGTCGGCAGCAATGGCTGCTATCTCCTTGTGGTCCGTCGTCCGCCTATCCCGCAGAGCGCTGGAGCGCGAGAAATCCATGGTGGGCAGTAGTGGTGTGGACAGGAGAAAGGCAACTGATGCGGATGACTGCGGCTATGGCCGGCGCATCAGTTTATATAGCAATGGTGGACGGGCGTAGGGACGGACGTGTGACGCCGGAGTAGCCGCCGCGGCAACTGCGTATCATTAATGTGTGCGGCAGATGGACGGACGGACGGCACTTGTGTCGTCTGAAGGGGGAGCAATCGCCTGCACCGGGAAGCGGGGCGGCCGGTGCTGACTGTTTTGGGCGGAAAGCGCGCGCGGGCGAGGAGATCACTTTACTTGGATAGGATGACAATGGGGACCCACCAGGTCCATAGCCTCACGTACGCAAGTGCCTCCTTATTATATATATACATATATATAAAACTATAATTTATTTTGCTTCCTCCTGGTTTCTTGACATCACGGTCCCACACCATTATCTACCTATGTACTCCCTCCTTTCCGGTTTATAGGGCTTATCTCAAAATTTTAGTTTTTCCATTTTATAAGGCTCAATTTGGTTGTTTTCCATCACATGTTCAAATTCCAAGGTGCATTAAATCATTGCATGCAATTATTAAGAGAAAATTGACCAATACATGTACTTTATGCATGCATGCATTGCAATTAATGCATTGATAAACATAATTTTTTGAGGATAACAAGAGCATTAATTAGGTGCTTTTTCAAAACTAGAAAAAGTATTCTACCACTCGCCATCTACCTTGATTGGTGAGATTTTTGAATTGAGCATTATAAACCGGAAAGGAGGGAGTAGTCAATAAACGAGAGAATTGCACAAGAAGCGGCCGACAGCTGGGACCAAGCAGCTCGAGCAGTATCTGTGTTTTTGAGGTGTGAGCACTGTAGAGTTTTTCGATGTTTACCCCAGATATTATTTTTTCTCCTCTGAACAACAACAAAAACATCGCTACAGGTATTAACTGGGCGGGTTGTGGCCCGTCTAGCCCAGGCCAGATATCCAGCCCAGATATTAATTTTTTTCAAGCTGAAAATGGCTAGCCCAGCTATATTTTTTTAGGAATACCCAGGCAAGGTCAAGTTGTTATTCTCCGCCCCGCTGGGCTGCAAATCTTTCCTAGGAGGGATGCATTAGGCTTAACAAGAAAATGGGCTTTAAGAAATAATAAATGGGATGTAATTATAAAAACTGGGTAGTAACTATAAAAAAATGCACCAAACAGTGATTACTTTATAAAATATTATTTTTGGAATATTGAAAATTTTAATTTCATTAATTGTTGCGAGCGGAATGTTCCGTTGGATTTTTACGTAGTATAAATTTATATTGAAATTTTATTTAATCTGACTAAAATTTCGGGATAAAAATATGCGGATCCCATCAAAATGTGGGAAATTTTATTGAATTCTGTTTTGAACGGTTGGTTGAAATGGGCTGTACTTTTAACAAACTGTAAATGGGCTGTAGTAAATTCCATTAGAATTCAAAAATGGACTACACATTCTTACAAATCTCAAATGGGCTATAAGTTCTCCGCCAAACACATCTGGCCTTACTAAGTTGACGTGTCCCCTAAAAAAACAGAGTTGACGGGTATGCAAGGCTTTGTCAACTTATAGTCAACACACGGTTCTAGCAGCAGTGGCCGTTGGATGTCCATCCAACGGATGCCGTGCTTTTTCTTCAATCTCGGATATTCTAGCTTCACCCGCCCAAAAAATGATTCCTTCCCCTGACATCTAGGGCGCACCGTTTCAGAAGCTGACCTGTGGGCCTACTAAGTTGACGTACCAAGGGCTTTGTTAACTTAGTCAATATAAACGATTCTAGCTGCAGTGACCGTACGATGTCCATCCAATGGCCGTCGTTCTTCTTCAACCTCTGGTCTTCTTGCTCCAGCCGCCCAAAGCAGCACCGGTCGTGCCGCCTGCTCCTGCCTCCCGTGGCCGGCTGTGCTGCCGCAGAGGCCTCACCGCCCCCTACTACTCCCACCGCTGGCCAGGCCATCCCTCCACTCACCCACTGATCCACACCCTCTGTTATTCTGTGGCGACGGCAGCGCAGCCGAACCAGTGAATCCTCGTACTCCTCTCCACGTGTGCATCCACTGCCGCGTCTTCCCCGGCTCCGCGTCGTCCCCTTCCTAGGCCTCGCCGTCGTCCACCGCCGTGGTGCTCTCGGTGCGGCGTGGTCAACATGGTCAAGGAACGACTTCCATCAGACATGGACTGTACGTGGAGAGGCTGACAGCTAGGTCCACGGCAGCCGCAAGGAAGTGCCTCCTTATTATGCGCAAAATAATTAGTCCTCCACCTGACAGTGGGGACCCAATGGAAGGGCCATCGTATTTTGCGAAAAAAATGATTCGCCCCCTGACTACTAGGACCCACGAGCTACATCTTCGCACGCAAGGAAGTGCGTCCGAAAAAAATGATTCGCCCCCCTAACTGCTGGGACCCACCAGCTACATCTTCGCACACAAGGAAGTGCGTCCGAAAAAAAAACGATTCGCCCCCCGACTGCTGGGACCCACC